>NC_137349.1:43092165-43311435 GCF_965287045.1 Carcharhinus amblyrhynchos
AGCACCGACCCTCCGACAGCGCGGCACTCCCTCAGCACCGACCCTCCGACAGCGCGGCACTCCCTCAGCACCGACCCTCCGACAGCGCGGCACTCCCTCAGCACCGACCCTCCGACAGCGCGGCACTCCCTCAGCACCGACCCTCCGACAGCGCGGCACTCCCTCAGCACCGACCCTCCGACAGCGCGGCACTCCCTCAGCACCGACCCTCCGACAGCGCGGCACTCCCTCAGCACCGACCCTCCGACAGCGCGGCACTCCCTCAGCACCGACCCTCCGACAGCGCGGCACTCCCTCAGCACCGACCCTCCGACAGCGCGGCACTCCCTCAGCACCGACCCTCCGACAGCGCGGCACTCCCTCAGCACCGACCCTCCGACAGCGCGGCACTCCCTCAGCACCGACCCTCCGACAGCGCGGCACTCCCTCAGCACTGACCCTCCGACAGCGCGGCACTCCCACAGCACTGACCCTCCGACAGCGCGGCACTCCCTCAGCACTGACCCCCTCACAGTGCAGCACTCCCTCAGCACTGACCCCCTCACAGTGCAGCACTCCCTCAGCACTGACCCCCTCACAGTGCAGCACTCCCTCAGCACTGACCCCCTCAGTGCGACACTCCCTCAGCACTGACCCTCTGACAGTGCGACACTCCCTCAGCACTGACCCTCTGACAGTGCGGCACTCCCTCAGCACTGACCCTCTGACAGTGCGGCACTGTCTTGGTTGTGCACTCGGAATATTGGTCTGGATTGTCGGTTCAGGACTTTGGAGTGGGATTTGACCCTTGTGACTCAGTGGTTAGAGCATGACTATGAGGCCAAAGCTGACACAAAGTTTAATTGCTCTGTTTGGTTTACTGGACACGACACACAGTGGAAATGTTACTCAGTTATCATATCAGTCTTTGCTCACAGAGCAGTCACTTTCAATCCCTGTTCTCCTCTCTCATCCACTACCCACAGTGATGCTGAATTTAAGGGGGATGTCATAAGACAATTTGTCAGAACCATACTCACTTGAACACTGTTGATGTATCCAAGGGTGCCTGTCGTAACCTCCAGACCAAACAGAATCAGGACCAAGTACAGGAACTTTAGAGAAAGAAAAGTGGGCGTAAGAGTAAGGTTTTCTTTCCAAATTGAAGCATCCATGTTGACAATGATTACCCCTGAGCAGAAAACACAGAGCCTCTATCACACTTTTCTTTCCACTTTGATCAGTTTTCTGTGTTTGTACTCTCCCTCTCTGTTTATCGTTACTCTTACCAGGAGATCTGCTGCCATCCTATGTCACGCTTATGCCACCTCAACACGTCCACTGTAGCTCAGCTGCAGCCTCTCTGTGATATCCATCATCTAACTACACCGCTGTGCTCTGTTTCATGGATTCACAGCTCACTCCTGCTTTACTGGAAACTCTTCAATCAGGGGTTTCTCTATCCAGCAAATGGACTGCACAGCAGCCTCAGGCAAGGCTAGTGGACATGGGGTCTGCCTTCATGCTCAGATGCAGTGACACAGGCAAGTTTCTGCTCCCTGGACCTAGAGTACAAGACGCTGAAATGCCGCCCCTACTACCTTCCACGTGAGTTCACCTCTGTTATTCTGACAGCAGTCTACATCCCACCCTACGAGGACAGGAAGAGACTGCACTGGATGAAATATATACCACCACAAATAACCTTGATACAAAACATCCTGAAGCCTTGGTAATTGTGGCTGGGTCTTCAATCAGGCCGAGCTTAAGAGCATCCTACCAAGATACTACAAAGCACCTCCTGTCCCACCAGGGGCCCAAACATCCTCGACCACTGCTACACAAACATCAAACATGCCTATCGCTCTATTGCCCGCCCACACTTCGGTAAATCAGGCCACAAGGCCGCGCTCCTGCTCCCAGCTTACAAGCAAACACTGAAACGGAGAATCCGATAAAAAAATTTGTGTGATGTTGGTTTGAGGAAACAACTGATCTTCTACGGGACTGCTTCGAGTTGGTGCACTGGTCAATATTCAAGAACTCGGTGACCAACCTAACTGAGTATGCCTCTACAGAAACCGACTTCATTAGTAAGTGTGTAGAAGACTGTGTGCCAAAGATCCCAGTGTTTCCCAACCAGAAACCATGGATGAACAGGGATATCCATTGCTTGCTGAAGTCCAAGTCTGAGGCGTTCAAATCGGGTGACCTTGACCTATAAAGGAATCCAGATACGATCTACCCGGAAGCCTCAGTCAAAACAGTGTCTGAGGTCACGAACGCAGATGTCAGAGCTGCTTTCTTAAGAGTCAACCCACGAGAGCGACTGGCCTGGATGGAGTACCTGGATGAGCACTCAGATGCTTTCGGATTGGCTGGCGGAGGTGTTCACATATATCGCTAACCTCTCTTTACAACAATCTAAGGTCCCAATCTACTTTAAGAAGACAGTCATTATCCTGGTCCCAAAGAAAAGCCAGGCAGTGTGCCTTAATGACTATCGTCCAGTGGCTCTAACATCCATCATTATGAAGTGCTTCGAAAGGTTAATCATGGCACAAATAGACTGCCTAGATCCACTAGAGTTCACCTATCATTGCAACAGGTCCACAGCAGGCACCATCTATCTCCATAACCCTACACACAACACTGGAACAGCTGGAATAACAAAGACACCTTTGTCAGACTCTTATTTATTGACTAAGCTCAGCTCTCAGCACCCTTATTCCTATGAGACTCATCTCCAAACTCTGTGCCCTGGGCATCAGCTCCTTCCTCTGCGACTAGATCCTGAACTTCCTAACCCACAGACTGCACAATCAGTAAGGATCGGCAACAATACTTCCTCCATGATCATCCTCAACACCAGTGCCCCGCAAGGCTGTGCCCTCAGCTCCTTACTGTACTCTTTATACACCTCTAACTGTGTGGCCAAATTCCCCTCCAACTCCATTTGCTGATAGCACCACCATTGTGGGTCGGACCTCAAACAATGATGAGACAGAGTACAGGAATGAGATAGAGAATCTGGTGAACTGGTGCGGCAACAATAATCTCTCCCTTGTCAACAAAATGAAGAAGATAGTCATCAACTTCAAGAAACATAGTGGAGGACATGCACCTGTTTACATCAAAGGTGATGGAGGGGAAATGGTTGAAAGCTTCAAGTTTCTAGGTGTTCAGATCACCAACAATCTGCTTTGGTCCCTCCACACTGACACTATAGTGAAGAAAACCCACCAATGTCTCTACTTTGTCAGAAGGCTAAGGAAATTCAGCATATCCACTATAACTTTCACCAACTTTTACAGATGCACCATAGAAAGCATTCTGTATAGTGGTATCACAGCTTGATGTGGCTCTTGCTCTGTCCAAGAACAGAATAAACTACAAAGGGTTGTGAATGAAGTCCAGTCCATCACTCAAACCAGCCTCCCACCCATTGAACTGTCTACACTTCCCGCTGCCTTGGGAAGGCAGCCAATATAATCAAGGACCCCATGTACCCCAGACAGACTCTCTTCCACCTTCTTCTGTTGGTAAAAAGATACAAAATACAAAAGCCTGAGAACATGTACCAACCAAGAACCGCTTCTTCCCTGCTGCCATCAGACTTTTGAATGAATCTACTTCATATTAAGCTGATCGTTTTCTTCAGCCTATCTATAACTGTAACACTACACTCTGCACCCTCTCTTTTCCTTCTCTATGAACGGTATGCTTTGCCTGAATAGCGAACAAGAAACAATACTTTTCACTGTATACACATACATGACAATAATAAATCCAACCTAATCTAGGTTGACCCCTCTTTCTGCTGCCCACCTCTTTACCCGCGAATAGAGATCTCTGCCAAGAGCTTTTCATCTTTGATCAAAACGGCCAAGATACTGACAACTTTTTTGGATGTCACTTTTTAACACATCTTTTCGTCATTGGAATTTCAAGCACCACTTCCTTTGTCTAATGATCTGCATATGAAATTTTTAACATGTTTTTAACATCCACATTTCAAAGGCTTCAATTTTCTTCCAAAGATCTTTAGCTATTGTCCAAGTTTCTGATGCAATCAGCGAAGTGGACAGAACGGAGCATCGCATGACATTTTTCCTTGTTACAAGCTGGAGTTTTTTTGTTGGTAACATTTCCTTCATCTTCATAAAATTACTTCTGGCCAACTCTAACCTTCTTCTGACTTTGGAATCACATTTACCATCTTCTGTTATAACTTGCCCTAAGTATGCAAACTTATTGACATGTTGCAGTGATGTGTCTAGGGCGGTGGATAGAGGAGAGCCGGTGGATGTGGTCTTTCTGGATTTTCAGAAGGCGTTTGACAAAGTACCTCACAAGAGGTTATTGCAGAAGGTCGAGGGACATGGAGTTGGGGGTAGGGTGTTAGCGTGGATAGAGGATTGGTTGTCAAATAGGAGGCAGAGAGTGGGGGTCAACGGGTGCTATTCGGATTGGCGGATGGTGACTAGTGGAGTGCCCCAGGGGTCGGTGCTGGGGCCTCAGCTTTTTACCATTTATATAGATGATCTGGAGGAGGGAACCGAGTGTAGAGTGTCGAAATTTGCTGACGACACCAAGATTGGGGGAACGGCAAATTGTGTGGAGGGTGTGGAGAGTCTGCAGAAGGATCTAGATAGGCTGAGCGAATGGGCCAGGAAATGGCAAATGGAATTTAATGTTGGCAAGTGTGAGGTGGTCCACTTTGGTAGGAATAATGGTAGGAAGGACTATTACTTACGTAGCGAAAAACTGCAGCAGGCGACGGTGCAGAGGGACCTCAGGGTCCTTGTGCATGAGTCGCAAAAACCCAGCTTGCAGGTGCAGCAGGTGGTCAGGAAGGCGAATGGGATGCTGGCCTTCATAGCGAGGGGGATTGAATATAAAAGTAGGGAGGTCTTGCTGCAGCTGTATAGGGCATTGGTGAGGCCGCAGCTGGAGTACTGTGTGCAGTTTTGGTCGCCGCACCTGCGCAAAGATATTTTGGCCTTGGAGGGAGTGCAGAGGAGGTTTACTAGGCTGATACCGGAGTTGTGGGGGTTGAGCTATGAGGAGAGGCTGAATAAACTAGGCTTGTACTCGTTAGAGTTTAGAAGAATGAGGGGAGATCTCATTGAGACGTATAAGATGATGAATGGGATGGATAGGATAGAGGTGGAGAGACTCTTCCCGCTCAGAAAGGATAGTAGGACTAGGGGGCACAGCCTCAAGATAAAGGGGGGGCGGTTTAGAACGGAGTTGAGGAGGAACTTCTTCACTCAAAGGGTGGTGAATCTCTGGAATTCTCTGCCCGTTGAAGTGGTGGAGGCTGCCTCGCTAAATATTTTTAAGACGCGGGTTGATGGGTTTTTGATAAGAGAGGGGATTAAGGGTTATGGGGAAAGGGCGGGAAAGTGGAACTGAGCCACGACAGATCAGCCATGATCTTATTGAATGGCGGGGCAGGCTCGAAGGGCAAGATGGCCTACTCCTGCTCCTTTTTCTTATGTTCTTATGCAGTGTGATACCATCTACTTCATCATTCACTCTATTTTCCTCAAATTAACTCCTTCCTACTGCCATTGTTTTTGACTTTTGTTGTTCATACTCAATCCACCTTCTAAACTTGTAGATTTTATTCCATCTACAAGACTTTGTAAGGCCTCTTCTGATTGTGTAAGTAGCAAACGGCGTCCAGTTTCTGATCTTCTGTCTTCTAATTTTACCCGTTTTTGTAATAAACTGCAAAATTGAAACCCACCTCTTTATTACATTTTAATGTATTTCTGACTGTATTGCTTGCTGTTTTTGTATCAACATTCCTGTCTAACTGGTCCAACCATTAGATTAACACAGCAAACCACACCATAATATCACACATAATATCATAATATCTTTCACCCGGCCTTGTCCTAAGCTCACTTGTCTATTGATGCTTCAGCCTGAGTCATTTCCTTGGAATTTTACATTAATGATTAATTGCCTGGACTGGGAGGCATGCCTTATGAAGTTAGGTTGAGGGAGCTGGGACTCTTTTCCCTGGAGAGACGAAGGTTGAGAGGCGACCTGATAGAAGTTTACAAAATGTTGAGAGGAATAGATAGGGTGGACTCTCAGAGGCTATTTCCCCGGTTTGAAATGGTCGCTACGAGAGGACACAGATTTAAGGTGCGGGGAGGGAGGTTCAGAAGTGATGTTAGGGGTAAGTTTTTCACTCAGAGGGTGGTGAGTGAATGGAATCGGCTGCCGTCAGTGGTGGTGGAGGAGAACTCGCTGGGGTCTTTTAAAAGACTTCTGGATGAGTATATGGGGTTTAATGAGATTGAGGGTTATAGATAGGTCTGTAGGTTGGTAGGTGATGATGTGATCGGCGCAACTTGTGGGCCGAAGGGCCTGTTTGTGCTGTAGTGTTCTATGTTCTATATGATATTTCCTTCCATTCTTAGGGAGAGAGCAAGGGAGCTAGTCATAAGTCTGCCTCAGTAGAGTGGGAATTGAATCTGTGCCATTAGCGTTATTCTGAACCACATCTGGTCATCTCGGCAAATGAGCTAATTGACCCCATTATCACATGGGGATATCAAACCAAACCATATCAGCAGATCACAAGCGAGAAGAGCACTCAACTAAAACAGTAATTTAAGCTAAGTCACCGTTAGAAGTAAGAGCAGAAGTAGACCATTTGGCCCATTAAGTCTGCTCCGCCATTCTATAAGATCATGCCTGATCTGATATGATAATCCTTAACTCCACTTTCCCACCATATCCCCATAACCCTTGATTCCTTTACTGATTTAAACTCCGTCTATCTCAGCCTTGAACATACTTAACATCTCATTCTCTACAGCCCTATGCAGTAAAGAATTCTACAGATTCATTACCCTCAGAGAAGAAATTCCTCCTCATCTGTCTTAAATGGGCAGCCCCTCACTCTGAGATTATGCCCTCTGGTGCTAGACTCTCCCACAAGGGGAAACAACCTCTCAATCTTCCTGTCACGCCCCCTGAGAATCCTATATGTCTCAATAAGGTCGACTCTCACTCTTCTGAACTCTAATGAGTACAGGCCCAACTTACTGAACTCTCTTCAAAAGAAAATCCCTCCAGAATAAACCTGGTGAACTTTCCCTGGACTGACTCCAATCCATAATATTAATCAGCGTTACCCCTCGGTGCAAGAGTTGAGTCAAACTCACCAGTGAAACCTCTCTCCCATTTCCTGGCTCTCTGTTTTGCACCCTGTACTTACTGTTCCTTGTTGGCAATGGCTCTGGTTGACTGCGACACACAGTCCAATAATCCCAGTGAGTATCAGCAGTCCTGCAACTGCAAAGCTGAGGCTGGCTGGCAGTAACAGGTAATCATTCCCGATGAAATGATGGCAGCTCCTGTTGATAAACAGGAAGAAGAGTCCTCCAAGGCCAGGAACCACTGCACTGCCCTAGAAACAAGAGGCAAATGGCATGAGGACCAAAACAATTTACTAATGTTACAAATAGGCTTACGTTAACATCTCCTAGTCCCCACACTCTAGCACTGTGTTTGGGTTCATTGAGTGGACATTGCTGGACTGTGAGGTGGCTGGCAGGCAGGGGGAGGAGGGGGTGGGGGGCCAGAGCCGGGGGGTGCCGTTTGGGTGGGGGGATGTCGGGGGGGGTGCCGGTTGCGGGGGGTTGCCGGTTTGGGGGGGGGGGGGGGGCAGTGGGGGGGTGGGGGTTGCCGGTTGGAGGGGGGTGGGGGGTTGCCGGTTGGGGGGGTGGTTGCCAGTTGGAGGGGGGGGGCAGTGGGGGGGTGGGGGTTGCCGGTTGGGGGGTGGGTTGCCGGTTGGGGGGGGGGGCAGTGGGGGGGGTGGGGGTTGCCGGTTGGGGGGTGGGGGGGGGGGTGCCGGGTGGGTGCCGGGTGCTGGGTGGGGGGGGTCCCTGTCCCCGGGCCGCTCTCACCAGGAGCAGCGCCGCCAGCAGCAGCTTCCAGAGCCGCGCGCCGCCGCACATCCCCGGGACCGGGACCGGAACCGGAACTCGATCCCAGAGCCGCGCGCCGCCGCACATCCCCGGGACCGGAACCGGAACTCGATCCCGGAGCCGCGGATTCCGCCCGGAAACAAGTTCCCGCGAAACGGGGCGGGACTCACCCCAACCCCCCCCCCGCCCCCGGCCCCCCCCCCCCCCCCCCGGCACCCCCATTCACCCCCAACCCCCCCCGGCACCCCCATTACCCCAAGCCTCTAGATTCCCCCCATCGTCCCCAACCTCCCCATTGCCCACAAACCTACTTCAGTGCCCCATTATCACCTCAATTGGCCCCTCACCACCCCCCCCCCCATTATAGAATCATAGAATTATACAGTGCCATCCCTCTATCAGGTCTGCATCGACAGAAGAGAAACACCTGAACTCCCACCTAACCCCATCTACAGCACTTGGCCCAGAGTCTTGAATGTTATGATGATGTGCCAAACCAGAAAATACTCCATCAATTCATCATTATCAACCCCGTTGTCCCCTCACCATTCCCCATTATCACCCCATTGCCCCCTCACCATTCCCCATTATCACCCCATTGCCCCCTCACCATTCCCCATTATCACCCCATTGCCCCCTCACCATCCCCATTATCACCCCATTGCCCCCTCACCTTTCCCCATTATCACCCCATTGCCCCCTCACCTTTCCCCATTATCACCCCATTGCCCCCTCACCTTTCCCCATTATCCCTCAACATCTGAGAGAGGAAGACTGTGGTGGTAGGACTTGTTGGGGGAGGGGTGGGGTAGTTGAACAGTCTTCACTGCATTTTAAGTTTTCAGGGTCTTATGAGGAAAAGCTGAGGGACTTGAGGTTGTTTTCGTTAGAAGAAGGTTAAGAGGTGACCTAATTGAGACATACAAGATGATCAGAGGATTAGATAGGGTGGACAGTGAGAGCCTTTTTCCTCGGATGGTGATGGCTAACACAAGAGGACATAGCTTTAAATTGAGGGGTGGTAATTATAGGACAGATGTCAGAGGTAGGTTCTTTACTCAGAGGGTAGTAAGGGCGTGGAATGCCCTGCCTGCAGCAGTTGTGGACTCGCCAACTTTAAGGGCGTTCAAATGGTCAGTGGATAGGCATATGGATAACATTAGAATAGTTTAGGTTAGCGGGTCATTAGATTGGTTCCACTGGTCGGCGCAACATCGAGGGCCGAAGGGCCTGTACTGCGCTGGAATGTTCTATGTTTCTATCGATATCATATTTACTCCCAACATTTTCATTTCCATCATCTCCCTACTATTGTCCCCATCATGGTAACAGGACTCATAGAATCTCTACAATGTAGAAGGAGGTCATTTGACCCATCAAGTCTGCTCTCTGACAGAGCATCTTACCCAGGTTCATCTGCCCTACCCCATAACCCCACACATTTTCCTCTTTGACCCCCCCTGCACATCATACTCTCAATTTCGCATGACCAATTCATCTAACCAACACATCTTTGGACTGTGGGAGACATAGACGGTGACCTGAGGCCGGAATTAACCACTGTGCCACCCACAACCACACAAAACAGATTTTTCATTCTGCTCCTCACCAGAAACTGCACTGCACTGACAATTTATGCCACTAGAATCATAGAATCCCTGTGCAGAAGAGGCCATTTGGCCTATTGAGTCTGCACTGGCCCTCCAATAGAGCACCCTACCTAAGCCCAATCCCCCTCCTTAACCCCATAATCCCATGCATTATGGCTAATCAATCTAACCTACATGTTTGGACACTAAGGGGCAATTTAGAATGGCCAATCCACGAAATGCACACATCTTTGGACTGTGGGAGGAAATCGGAGCACCAGAGGAAACCCACACAGACACAGGGAGAACATGCAGACTCCACCCAACGCTGGAATCAAGCCCAGGTGCCTGCACTATGAGGCTAACCACTGTGCCACCTCCCCCATCATCACCCCTATTGCCTATCAACATTCTCCATCATCAACCCCAACATCAGCTTATCAGATCTGCGCCAACTCTCTGACAGAGCAACTTAGTCATGCCCACCTCCTCCCTATCCCATAATCTCACGTATTTACTTTGCTAATCCCCCTAACCTACAAATGAAACCCTAAGGAGGAATCTGACGTGGCCAATCCCCCTAACCAGCTCAGTTTTGGAGTGTGGGATGAAACCAGAGCACCTGGAGGAAACCCACTCAGACACGGGGAGAACATGCAAACTTAATGCAAGATAGGTTCATTCAGAAGTCTGATGGCAGCAGGGAAGAAACTATTTTTGAGTCAATTGGTACTTGTCCTCACACTTTTGTATGTATTTCCCAATGGGGGAAAGTGGAGGAGAGCATGTCCAAAGTGCATGGGGTCCTTGATTATGCTGGCTGCTTTTCTGAGGCAGCGGGAGTGTAGAATATGTCAATGGATGGGAGGCTGGTTTGAGTGATGGACTGAACTTCATTCATGACCCTTTGTAGTTCCTTGTTGTCTTGGATAGAGTAGAAGCCATACCAAGCTGTGATACAGCCAGAAAAAATGCTTTCTATGGTCATCTGTAGAGGTTGGTGAGAGTCAATATGCCAAATTTCCTTAGTTTCCTGAGAAAGTAGAGCCGTTGGTGGGCTTTCTTAACTTTAGTGTCAGCATGGAGGGACTAGGACAGGTTGTTGGTGATCTGGACACCTAAAAACTTGAAGCTCTCAACCATTTTTACTTCATCCCCATTGATAGGATGCAGAGCTGGGTCGAAAAGTGGCAGATGGAGTTTAACCCTGATGAGTGCGAGGTGATTCATGTCCGTAGGACAAACCTGAATGCAGATTACAGGATCAATGGCAGGGTTCTAAGGAATGTGGAAGAACAGAGACATCTTGGGGTTCATATTCACAGATCTCTGAAGGTTGCCACTCAAGTGGGTAGAGCTGTGAAGAAGGCTTATAGTGTATTAGCGATTATTAACAGGGGGTTTGAGTTTAAGAGCCGTGGGGTTATGCTGCAACTATACCGGACGTTGGTGAGACCACATTTGGAATATTGTGTTCAGTTCTGGTCACCCCATTATAAGAAGGATGTGGAAGCATTGGAGAGAGTGCAGAGGAGATTTACCAAGATGCTGCCTGGTTTGGAGGGTAGGTCTTATGAGGAAAGGTTGAAGGAGCTGGGGCTTTTCTCTTTGGAGCAGAGGAGGATGAGAGGCGACTTAATAGAGGTTTATAAGATGATGAGAGGGATAGATAGAGCGGACGTGTAGAAACTATTTCCTCAGATGGATGTAGCTGTTACTGGGGGGCATAACTATAAGGTTCATGGTGGGAGATGTAGGAGGGATGTCCGAGGTAGATTCTTTACTCAGAGAGAGGTTGGGTGTGGAATGCGCTGCCTGCTGTGATAGTGGAGTCGGACACTTTAGGAACTTTCAAGCGTTTATTGGATAGGCACATGGAGCACACCAGAATGATAGGGAGGGGATAGCTTGATCTTGGGATTGGACATAGCTCGGCACAACATTGAGGCCAAAGGGCCTGTACTGTGCTGTAATGTTCTATGTTTCTATGATATAGGCAGGGGTATGCCCTCTATTACACTTCCTGAAGTCAATGATAATCTCCTTCATTTTGTTGATATTGAGGAAGAGATTATTGTGATCACAGCAGTAAACCAGATTATCTCTTTCCTGTTCTGTGTCTCGTCATTGTTTGAGATCCGACCCACTATGATAGTAATGAAAATTGAGCTCAAGGGGAATTTGGCCACATAGTCAAAGGTGTATAGCCTAATATTTCTGGGAGATTTTCGCAAAGTAACTGTTTAGTAATGACTTCAATCAGGCCAGTGAGATTAGCCTATTGGAGTATGAACTCTCTGATTAAGTATCCACTTGAAGGGCCAATCAGGAGTCTGCCTTGTACTTAAGTGGAAGTGGCAGTTCCTCTGACATCCCTGGAGGCAGACCGCTGACTGCGAGCTCTTTGTATACTGCTGTTAGAGTTGTAAATAAAGGGATTTTGGTGAAGGGACTTCTGCCTTCACAGACTTATTATGGTGGTGATGAGGAAAAAGAAATGACCTGAAGGAATTTGTTTGCTATCAGCTGCTACACATTTGAGGTAAGTCATTGTCAGGCAAACATGCTTCTATCTGGGAAATTGGCATCTTTTGATCTGGCTGTGGAAGACTGGGCCAACATGTAGGACAAATGAGTTATTTCTTCAGAGCTAATGACAAAGTCTCAGATGAAAAGCAACGGGTTATTTTGCTGACCACTTGTGGTCTGGCAGCTTTCGCTGTTATGCACAGTTTAAACTTTCCGAAGGCACTGCACACAAACCTTCCAGAAACTGACGGACATAGTAAAAGAGTGTATGACCCTACGCCACCTCTGATCCTGCGAAGGTACCAGTTTAACTCAGCATTCCAAGAGATGGGGGAGTCAGTTTCCTGATGAGATTAAGGTGATTAGCAGATGCTTGCGAATTTGGATTGACATGAGATGCTCCGAGTCTGAATTGTGTGCAGAATCAATAATATGACCATGCGTTAACATCTGCTGACGGAGACTCAGCTGGACTGCAAAAAACCATTGCTGCTGGCTTTGTCTTTAGAAAAAGCAGTGTGCGGAACACATGAGTTACAGGATATTCCGATGGAGGTAGATGCCCACACCATTGCAACTGAGTTAAGGGACCACCACTGTGGGGCAGGCAGCTACATAGCCGTCCTCAGGAAGGATTCGGATACAAGGAATCCAGGTCTCCCCACAGACTCGTTCCTAAACAAGGCTGAACTAGGACTTGCAGAATCCTTCCCGGCAAGATATTGCAACTGTTGCCAGTATTCAGAGAAGAAAAACAAAGTTCCAAAAGTGACATTTTGGAAAACGACACGTCGACTGGGGTACAGGAGAATGCACACCTTGGAAGTCCCACCTACCTCCAGCGAGGAACTTTACATTGCAATGACCAAATCAGAACATATTATCCATAAGACTGAACAGATGTCCATTAATAATGGAGGTCAACACAGGCACAATATCTGTGGTAGGGGAAACTGTTCAACAAAATTCACACCTTATCCCTGACCAAGACTGAAGACTTATACAGGAGAATCATTGAGAGTGTTGGGCACAACACAGGTACCAGTTGCTTATGGAAAGCAACTGATTCGGCTACCATTGATGGTAGTGGAAGGTTCTAGACCAAACCTATTGGGATGAAATTGGCTGAAGGAAATCCAACTAGATTGGGTAAATATTCTTCAGTTAGAAGATGGTCGCCTGAGCAAAGTCCTGCTCAGATACCCAGAGGTTTTTCAAGAAGGGCTAGGTCCAATTAAAGGAGCAAAAGCAACGCTATATAGAGCATAGAAAAACTACAGCACAAACAGGCCCTTCGGTCCACAAGTTGCACCGATGATGCAGCAGGCGACGGTGCAGAGGGACCTCGGGGTCCTTGTGCATGAGTCGCAAAAACCCAGCCTGCAGGTGCAGCAGGTGGTCAGGAAGGCGAATGGGATGCTGGCCTTCATAGCGAGGGGGATTGAATATAAAAGTAGGGAGGTCTTGCTGCAGCTGTATAGGGCATTGGTGAGGCCGCAGCTGGAGTACTGTGTGTAGTTTTGGTCGCCGCACTTACGCAAGGATATTGTGGCCTTGGAGGGAGTGCAGAGGAGGTTTACTAGGCTGATACCGGAGTTGAGGGGGTTGAGCTATGAGGAGAGGCTGAATAAACTAGGCTTGTACTCGTTAGAGTTTAGAAGAATGAGGGGAGATCTCATTGAGACGTATAAGATGATGAATGGGATGGATAGGATAGAGGTGGAGAGGCTCTTCCCGCTCAGAAAGGACAGGAGGACTAGGGGGCACAGCCTCAAGATAAAGGGGGTGCGGTTTAGAACGGAGTTGAGGAGGAACTTCTTCACTCAAAGGGTGGTGAATCTCTGGAATTCTCTGCCCGTTGAGGTGGTGGAGGCTGCCTCGCTAAATATTTTTAAGACGCGGGTTGATGGGTTTTTGATAAGCGAGGGGATTAAGGGTTATGGGGAGAGGGCGGGAATGTGGAACTGAGACACGACAGATCAGCCATGATCTTATTGAATGGCAGGGCAGGCTCGAAGGGCTGAATGGCCTACTCCTGCTCCTATTTCTTATGTTCTTATGATATCCCTACCTACTGGGCTTACCTATGACCCTCAATCCTATTAAGTCCCATGTACCAAGACCCTATCGAATTTGCCTCCACCGGCGGCAGCCGATTCCACTCACCCACCACCCTCTGAGTGAAAAACTTACCCCTGACATCTCCTCTGTACCTGCTCCCCAGCACCTTAAACCTATGTCCTCTCATAGCAACCATTTCAGCCTTGGGAAAAAGCCTCTGAGAATCCACCTGATCTATATCTCTCAACATCTTATACACTTCTATCAAGTCACCTCTCATCTTTCTTAGCGAGACGAAGAATAGACCGAGCTCCCTCAACCTACCCTCATAAGGCATGCCTCCCAATCCAAGCATCATCCTTGTAAATCTCCTCTGCACCCTCTCAATAGCTTCCACATCCTTCCTGTAATGAGGCGACCAAAACTGAGCACAGTACTCCACGTGGGGTCTGACTAGGGTCTTACACAACTGCAGCATT
Source organism: Carcharhinus amblyrhynchos (assembly GCF_965287045.1). Lineage (NCBI taxonomy): Eukaryota > Metazoa > Chordata > Chondrichthyes > Carcharhiniformes > Carcharhinidae > Carcharhinus > Carcharhinus amblyrhynchos. Next base: position 43,106,758 of record NC_137349.1, read on the forward strand.
ATCTCCTGACTCCTAAACTCAATCCCTCGATTGATGAAGGCCAGTAAACCATACGCCTTCTTAACCACATCCTCTACCTGCGAGGCCAATTTAAGAGTCCTGTGGGCCCAGAGCCCAAGGTCCTTCTGATCCTCTACACTGCTAAGAGTCTTACCTTTGATATACTCCTTCATCCCATTTGACCTGCCGAAATGGACCACTACACATTTATCCGTGTTGAAGTCCATCTGCCACTTCTCTGCCCAGCCTTGCATCCTATCTATGTCACGCTGCAACTTCTGACATCCCTCCAAACTATCCACAACACCACCAACCCATCCCAGAACTGACTCAACCCAACAGGCCAAGGACCAAGGAGAGTCTTTCCCGATGGGCCAGCACCCCTGTTGAGAACCTTGGATTCTGAGAATGACATGGTGGACGAAGCTGCGGCTGTTCCTCTACCGCTGAGAGAGAAGGTGAACCTGTCCTCTGGTGGCCATGGTGGAAGAGATAGGCACCTAGTAGATACACCCCTCTGACACAGATGCTGAATTGGAGGATCTGGACCCAGAGCTGAAACAGAGGAAGAGACCCGTGAGGTGCTCGGACCACGGGGATTCCTCAGATTTTGGGGGTGGGGGGGGGGGTGATGAGCTGGGATTGAATGACTTCAATCAGGCCAATGAGGTTGGCCTATTGGAGTATGAACTCCCTGATTAAGGATCCACTTAATGGGCCAATCAGGGAGTCTTTGCCTTGTATTAACTGAGAGTGGCAGTTCCTCTGACATGCCCAGAAGTACATAGAACACTACAGCACAAACTGGCCCTTCGGCCCACAAGTTGTGTCGATCACATCTATACCTACCAAGCCATAGAACTATCTGTAACTCACAATCCCATTAGATCCCATATACTCATCCAGAAGTCTTTGAAAAGACCCCAGCAAGTTCGCCTCCACCACTGCCGATGGCAGCCGATTCCACTCACTCACCACCCTCTGAGTGAAAAACTTACCCCTAACATCTCCTCTGTACTTGCTTCCCAGCACGTTAAACCTGTGTCCTCTTGTAGCGACCATTTCAGCCCTGGGAAATAGCCTCCGAGGATCCACCCTTTCTATTCCTCTCAACATTTTATAAACCTCTATAAGGTCACCTCTCAACCTTCGTCTCTCCAGGGACAAGAGACCTAGCTCCCTCAACCTATCTTCATAAGGCATGCCTCCCAATCCAGGCAACATCCTTGTAAATCTCCTCTGCACCCTCTCAATAGCTTCCACATCCTTCTTGTAGTGAGGCAACCAGAACTGCGCACAGTACTCCAAGTGGGGTCTGACAAGGGTTTTATAAAGTTGCAGCATTACTTCCCGACTCCTAAACTCAATTTCTCGATTAATGAAGGCCAGTACACCATACGCCTTCTTGACCACATCCTCCCCCTGCGAGGCTGATTTAAGAGTCCTATTGACCCGGACCACAAGATCCTTCTGCTCTTCAACACTGCTAAGACTCCTACCCTTGATATTGTACTCCTGCATCCCAGTGGTCCATTTTGGCAGGACCAATACATATTTATCCGCGTTGAAGTCCATCTGCCACTTCTCTGCCCAGTCTTGCATCCTATCTATGTCACGCTGCAACTTCTGACATCCCTCCAGACTATCCATAACACCACCAACTTTCGTATCGTCGGCGAACTTACTAACCCATTCCTCCACTTCCTCATCCAGGTCATTTATGAAAATGACAAACAGCAAGGGTCCTAGAACAGATTCCTGGGGCACTCCACTGGTGACCGACCTCCATGCAGGAAAAGACCCATCCACAACCACTCTCTGCCTTCTGCAGGCAAGCCAGTTCTGGATCCACAAGGCCAAAGCCCCTTGGATACCATGCCCTCTCACCTTCTCAAGAAGTCTTGCATGGGGGACCTTATCAAACACCTTGCTGAAGTCCACGTAAACCACGTCCACCGCTCTTCCTTCGTCAATGTGTTCAGTCACATTTTCAAAGAACTCAACTAGGCTCGTAAGGCACGACCTGCCCTTGACAAAGCCGTGCTGACTATTTCTGATCATTCTAAACTTCTCTAAATGTTCATAAATCTTGTCCCTCAGAATCCTCTCCATCAACTTACCAACCACTGAGGTCAGACTCACCGGTTGGTAATTTCCCGGGCTATCCCAGTTCCCTTTCATGAAAATAGGAACCACATCTGCAATCCTCCAGAACCCCTCCTGTCTCCATCGACGATGCAAAGATCATTGCCAGGGACTCTGCAATCACTGCCCTCCCCTCCCACAGTAACCTGGGGTACATCCCATCCGGTCCCGGCAACTTATCTATCTTGATAGAATTTAAAAGTTCCAACACATCCTCTTTCTTAACATCCACATACTCAATCTTTTCAGTCTGCCACAAACCTCCCAGATCACTTTCCACCGTGAATACCAAGGCAAAGTATTCATTAAGCACCTCTGCCATTTCTTCCGGTTCCACACGGACTTTTCCCCCTTCACCTTTTAGAGGTCCTATCCCTTCTCATCCTTTTACTCTTCACATATTTGTAGAACGCCTTGGGATTCTCCTTAATCTTACCCACCAAGGCCTTCTCATGTCCCCTTCCTGCTCTCCTAATTTCCTTTTTAAGCTCCTTTCTACAAGCCTTATACTGCTCTAGATCCTTAACATCTCTTAGCTCTCTGAACCTTTTATATACCTTTCTTTTCTTCCTGACTAGGTTCACCACAACCTTCGTGCACCACGGCTCCCGCGACCTACCAAAACCTCCTTGTCTCATCATGCAGAGCTCCAAACATTCCTTGAAAATCCGCCACCTTTCTTCTGTACTTTTCCCCGAGAACACCACCTTCCAGTTTATTCGTCCAATTATTTGCCTGATGTCTTCATATTTCCCCTTACTCCAGACAAACGCTTTCCTAGCCTGCCTGATCCTATCTCTTTCCAATGCTATCGTGAAGGAGATAGAATTATGATCTCCATCCCCGAGATGCTGTCCCACCGAGAGATCCGACACCTGTCCTGGTTCATTAGCCAGCACCAGGTCAAGTACAGCCTCTCCTCTCGTAGGCTTATCCACGTACTGTGTCAGGAAACCCTCCTGAACGCACCTAACAAACTCCTCCCCATCCAAACCCCTACAATGTTTGAGAAATTAAAGTCTCCCATCACGACAACTCTGTTATTACTACATCTGTCTAGGATCTGTTTCCCTATCTGCACCTCAACTTCCCTGTCACTATTGGGCGGCCCATAGAAAACACCCAGCAAAGTTATCGACCCTTTGACTTCATTCTGCATTCCAGATGGCTCACCATATTGTGTGTGAAAAAACTGTGCCTCTGGATTCTTTTGTATCTCTCCTCTCTCACCTTAAACCTATGCCCTCTAGTTTTAGACTCCCCTTCCTTTGGGAAAAGATGTTGACTATCTACCTCATCAATGCACTTCCTTATGTTATAGACCTCTGTAAGATCACTCCTAAGCTCCTACACTCCAGGGGAAAAAAGGCCCAGTCTATCTAGCATCTCCTTATAACTCAAACTATCAAGGTAGCATCCTAGTAAATCTTTTCTGCACACTTTAATATCTTTAATATCTTTCCTGTACATTTAATATCTTTCCTGTAATTGGATGAACAAAACTGTACACAGAATTCTTAATATGACCTTAACAATGTCTTGTTAAGACACTTCAAGACATCCCAACTCCTGTATTCAATATTCTGACCAATGAAAACTAACATGCCGAATGTCGCCTTCACCAATCTGTCCACTGGTGACGGTACTTTCAAGGAGCTATGAACCTGTATCCCTAGATAAGTGTTTAAAGGTCCCCAAGCTTCTCAGTGTATTAGTGAATGAGTGAATATGAGAGCAAATGGGTGAATGTATAGACATGTCAGTGGGTGGTTGAGGCAAATTGGAATGGCAGCAACTGGGTAGAGAGGTAGGTAGGGTGGTTGGTAGGGAAAGTGGAAGTTGGGTGCAATTGCAGGTGTGTAAGGTGGCAGCTGGTTAATTTGACAGCTGGTTAGAGATGCATCCGGGAGTTGAAGGGGGAGTTGGGCAGGTCAGTGTGAATGATTTTGAGGTTGTTTGACCGGAGCCGGGGTTCAACCAGTTATCCACGAATTGGGCCAGAATCTTTCTGTTTAACATTTTTTTTAGCTAATTGTTCAATTAGATTAGTAGGAACTGTCCAAGTCTCAGAGTCTAATTCAGGGTTGACATTTTTTTCCAGAGGGTCTCTGGGAGCAGAGAAACTGCCCATTGGAACTTCAGACTTCCCAAGCAATTCCCACAGAGTCAGTGTATCAGGACTAGCTCCCTTCTCTGTTATCACTCTGCCACATCAGTAAGATGTTGTGACTCAACTTGCCCATCAAACTGCACTTTATCACCATTTTGAACATTTGACAGCAAAGCTCCCCCAGGCAAAAATGTCAGCGCTGTCCTTAAAATGTCTTTTGTTCTTCCCTGCAAAGCTAGCCATTGAAAGTTGGGGAAAATAGGGCCTGGTAGAGGAATGCTTTCCAGCCAGCTGATATTCCAGACAGCTGAAAGTAAGCGGGCTGGTACAGCAGGCGGTAAAGAAGGCAAATGGTATGTTGGCCTTCATAGCGAGAGGACTTGAGTATAGGGATAGGGATGTTTTGTTGCAATTGTATAGGGTGTTGGTGAGGCCACACCTGCAGTATTGTGTGCAGTTTTGGTGTCCTTACGTGTGAAAGGATGTCCTTGCTATAGACTGTACAGTGAAGGTTTACTAGTCTGATTCATGGGATGGCCGGTCTGTCATATGAGGAGCAACTAAGTCAGATTATATTCACTGGAGTTTAGAGGAGTGAGATGGGATGTCATAGAAACTTATAAAATTGATGTTAAGAAGGCGTATGGTGTGTAAGCTTTTATTGGTAGAGGGATTGAATTGCGGAGCCGTGAGATCATGTTGCAACTGTACAAAACTCTGGTGCGGCCGCACTTGGAGTATTGCGTACAGTTCTGGTCGCCGCATTATAAGAAAGATGTGGAAGCATTGGAAAGGGTGCAGAGGAAGTTTACCAGGATGTTGCCTGATATGGTGGGAAGGTCTTATGAGGAAAAGCTGAGGGACTTGAGGTTATTTTTGTTAGAGAGAAGGAGGTTAAGTGGTGACCTAATTGAGGCATACAAGATGATCAGAGGGTTAGATAGGGTGGATAGTGAGAGCCTTTTTCCTTGGATGGTGATGGCTAATACCAGGGGACATAGCTTTAAATTGAGGGGTGGTAATTATAGGATGGATATCAGAGGTAAGCTCTTTACTCAGAGGGTAGTAAGGGCATGGAATGTCCTGCCTGCAGCAGTTGTGGACTTGCCAACTTTAAGGGCATTCAAATGGTCAGTGGATAGGTATATGGATAACATTGGAATTGTTTAGGTTAGAAGGCCATTAGATTGGCTCCACTGGTCGGCGCAACATCGAGGGCCGAAGGGCCTGTACTGTGCTGTAATATTCTACGTACTAACAGACAGATTCAGAAATAACGTTCCCAATAGTGAGGGAGTCCAGAACTAGGAGTCATAGTTTGAAGATAAGGGGTAAAGCTTTTAAACTAAGGGTGGTGGATGTATGGAATTCCCTACCACAGAAAGTAGTTGAGGCCAAAACGTTGTCGGAATTCAAGAAGAAAATAGATAATAGCTCTTGGGGCAAATGAATCAAGGGATATGGGAGGAAGGGGGAAATCAGAATATTGAATTCAATGATCAGCCAAGATCAAAATGAATGATGGAACAGGCTTGAAGGGCCGAATAGTCTACTCCTGCTTCTAGTTTCTATGGTTCTATCCAGTCGATTTTGATCGGAATTGACTTTGCAGAAGTTTTGTGTTAATGCTTGTGGAGCCGACTTCAAGAAGGAGACTTGTTCAATGTATCCTCCTACACAGCATGATCTGAAAGAATTTTACAGTAAGTTTGTAAGTGATGTGAAAGCTATGGTCTTAAATGTAAACAAAGGAACTATAAAGGTATGAGAGGTAAGATTGGAGAAGTACATTGAAACGGTAGAGAGACAACAGCCAGCATTTGAGAAGTTAATGTGTGATTCACAACAATTTAAATTCCCGTGACACACATAAACCCATCAGGAAAAGTAATCCAACCATAGCCAGCAAGAGAAGTTAAAGATTATTTTAGACCAAAAGAAGAGACTTATAAAATAAGTCAAAAGAAGTAGGAAGCCTGAAGATTGGGAACTTTTTAAGATTTCAGCAAAGGAGGGCCAAGAAATTGATAAAGAAGAAATAGAATATGGAAGGAAACCAGCTTCTATAGGTATTTAAAAAGGAGATTAGCAAAGACAAATGAGATAGGATAATGGGGAATAAGCATATGGATTTGTTCCCACTCCCATCAAGCACGTTCAGCAACGCGACTGGAAAATATTGTAGGAAGGCCAAAGCCACATTTCATGAAGAGCAAACCAGGAAGCTTCTCTCCGTCCCTGGAGTGTACCTGGATGAAGATTGTTTCCTGACTGCACTGGGGCGACCTTTAAAATGGCGCCCGGATCATCGAGCATCTGATTCACTGGTGGGTTGAGTGAATCATCCATGATTATCTTGGGACTCATGACTTCCAAGCTTTTCTTTCTAAGCACCACACTGTATGGCAGAGAAAGCCGCCTTTACTGTTAGTGGTTTTAACACCTTTCCAGTCCAACATCAGCCTTTGCAGATATCGGGGAAAACCCCAGCTTTTGTATGTTTCCATGGAGGAAGATAAAAAAACACCTCCTTGAAGTGGAGGACCAAAAGAATATTGTGAATGAGGAACTAAAAGAAATTAGTATTAAATAAAAGGGAAATTCTGGGACATTAATTGGACTGAAGGTTGAATAAATCCCCTGGACCTCTGAGTGCTCTGGTTTCCTCACACTCCAAAGATGTGCAGATTAGGTGGATTGATCATGCTAAATTGTCCCTTAGTGTTGTAAGATGTGTAGGGAAGATGGATTAGCCACGGGAAACGTGTGGGGTTAAGGGGATAGGGCATGGGGCCAGCAGATGGACATGACACTGTTAAGAGTCAGGGCAGACTGTGAGCAGAATGGCCTCTTCTGTAGTGTAGGGAGTCTATGATTAGGGCTAGTCAGCGTGGCATTGTCAGAATGTCATGCGTAACAAATTTGTTAAAATTTTTCAAAAATGTGATCAAGTGTGTGGATGAGGGAAACTGCAGTTAATCTGTTTTCATTTGGATTTTAGCAAAATCTTTGACAAGGTTCCAAGTGAAGACTGATTGAGAAGTTTGATCCCCATTGAATTCAGGGAAATTTAGTGAGATGGGTCTGAAACTGGTTTAGTAATAGGACACAGAGTGATAGTAGAAGTCTGTTTGAGGGACTGGAGGTAAGGGGCCAAAGACATGCCACACCACCAGGGACCCAGGTTCAATTTCAGCCCTGGGTGGCTGTCCATGTGGAGTTTGCATGGGTTTCCTCCCATACTCCAAAGATGTGCAGGTTAGGTGGACAGACCATGCTAAATTGCCCCTCAGTGTTTCAAGATGTATAGGTAAGACGGATTAGCAGTGGGAAATGTAGATAGCGTCAATGGATGGGAGGCTGGTTTGCATGATGGATTGGGCTACATTCATGACCTTAAGTTTCTTACAGTCTTGGGCAGAGCAGGAGCCATACTAAGCTTTGATACAACATAGAAAGCATTCTTTCTGGTTGTATCTGTAAAAGTTGGTGAGAGTTGTAGCTGCTATGCTAAATTTCCTTTCTCTTCTGAGAATGTAGAGGTGCTGGTGGGCTTTCTTAACTATAGTGTTGGCAGGGGGTGGGGTGGGGTGGGGTGGGCCAGGACAGATTGTTGGTGATCTGGACATCTAAAAACTTGAAGCGCTTGACCCTTTCTACTTCGTCCTGTTGACGTAGACAAGGGCACATTCTCCTTTATGCTTCCTAACCATCGATGATGATCTCCTTTGTTTCGTTGACATTGAGGGACAGATTATTGTTACTGCACCAGTTCACCAGATTCTCTATCTCATTCCTGGACTCAGTCTCATCATTGCTTGAGATCCGATCCACTATGGTGGTGTCGTCAACAAACTTGAAAATCAAATTGGAAGGGAAATTTGGCCAGAGCAATGGCAGATGGTACTTAACTCTAAGTGTGAGGTGATACACTTTGGAAGCAGTAATCAGACAAAGGAGTATTTAATGAGTGGGAGGACACTTGAGATGCTCAGAGAAACAGATTGATCTTGGGGTAAATATTCACAGATCCCTGAAGGCAGCAGAGCACATGAATAGGACAGATGAGAAGGTAGTGCGCAAGAAACAATACTTTTCACTGTGTTAATACACATAACAATAATAAATCAAATCAAACTTGTTTTCATCAGTTAGTGGCATTGAGTACTAGAGCAAGGAGGTAATATTAGAGTGGTACAGAATGTTGGTTCAGCCACAGCTGGAGTACAGGGTGCAGTTCTAGTCACCTCACGATAGGAAGGATGTGATTGCGCTAGAGGGGCTACAGAGATTCACCAGGATGTTACCTGGAATGGAGCACTTGAGCTATAAGGAGAGACTGGATAGGCATGGGGTGTTTTCTTTCAAGCAGTGAAGGCTGAGGGGAGATATCATTTGAGGTGTGTAAGATTACGAGGGGTATGGACAGGGTAGCACAGTGGCAAGTACTGCTGCCTCACAGCGCCAGAGACCCAGGTTCGATTCCCAGCTTGGATCACTCTGTGAAGTTTGCACAGCCTTATGAAAGGGAAATCATAGTTGACAAACCTGCTTGTTTTTTGGGGATGTTATTGCAGATAAAGGAGACCCAGTGGTTCTGATGTATTTAGAATTTAGGCTTTTGTTAAGGTGCCACACAGGCTAGTAAATAAAATTAGAGCACATGAAACTGGGAATTGGTTAACACAGAAAGCATAATGGGAATAAATGCATCACTGTGCGGGTGCCAGGCTGCTACTGCTGGGGTACCATAATGATCAGTACTAGGGCTGTTCACAATCTAAACAAATCATTGATGCACACAGCACAGAAAAGGTCCTTGATCTCTTGATAGGCAGGGATCAAGTGTAATATTTCCAAATTTGAGATGACACAAAACTTGGTGGGAACGTGAGCTGTGAAGAGGCTGCAAGGAGGCTTCAAGTGGACTTAAAAAAGGCTAAATGGCAAGAACGTAGGTAGAATATGTGAATAAATGTGAAGTTATCCACTTTGGTAGATAAATCAGAAAGACTTAAAATATCGTAAATGGTGTAAAGTTGGGAAATGTTGGTGTCCATATATTTATGACTCATTAAAAACTAGCATGCAACAATCATAAAGGAAGACGGTATGCTGGTCTTCACTGCATGGGGATTCAGTACAGGAGTAAAGATGCCTTGCTGCACTCGTATAGAAGCGTGGTAAGTCTGCACATGGAGTATTGGTCTCTATCCAAGGAAGGATATACTTACCATATAGGGATTGCAATGGAGCTTCACCAGATTAATCCCTGGGATGGTGGGATTGACTTATGAAGAAATTTAAGATACTTGGCCTGTACTCTCTATAACAAGGTGATTGTACTGAAACTTACAAAATTCTTACAAGGTGTGGTAAGGTAGATGACTGAGAAGTCTAGAACCACAGGCCCTTTAAGACTGAAATGCTTTCATTCAGAGTGCAGTGAATCTTTGGTATTATTTACCCTAGAGAGCTCAATCACTGAACATGTTTAAGACAGAAATACATAGATTTTTGGATATGGAGGCTATGGAGTCAACTTGGCCACGGTCTAACTGAATGGTAGAATAAGCTCAATTGGCTGAATGGGGTACACCTGCTTCAGAATAAATATCTAATAAAAAAAAGTGGTGTTTGGATTAGCTGGTTTCTTGAATGTGGTCAGAGGTAGATGTTGCAATCTGTTTGCTGGCAGGTATCTGGTAGAGTTGGCTTCTGGAACCAGGAAACACACTTATTCCAACAGAGAGGGAGAGAATGCAGCCTGCAGTCTATTTTCTTGGCATTGCATGTGTCACTTAGGAATCTCTCCAATGGCTAGGCAGCCTTGCCTTGAAATACTCCATTCGTTGTGTATTCCCGAGAGGTTTTGGGCTAGTTGAAAAACTGTATTTTCAAAAACAAAGGGGCCAGAGCATTGTGATAATACTCAAGGGAAATTGATCATTTGGAATGCCAAAGAAATCCAGATACTGGGATGTGTCTTGAAAGATCATAGGAAATTGGAGTAAGCCAGTCAACAAAATCATGGATTGTCTAATTGTGGCCCAACTGCTCCCTCTCACCGACTACCCCCACCATCAGTAACTGACTCATTTAATCAAAACTCAGACAAGTCTTAAATATATTCAATGATTCAGCCTCCGCCGCTGTCTGGGGAAGAAATTCTAATTTCAATCTTAAACGGGAGACATCTTACTAAGCTATGCCTCTGGTCCCAGATTTCCCCACAAGGGGAAATAAACTTTCAGCAACCACCTTGTCCAAAATCTTATACGTTTCAATAAGATCACCTCTTATTCTTGTGAACTCCAGTAGGTTTAGGCCTAATCTGCTCAACAATCAAAGCCAAAAGAGAAAGTGCTGGAAAACGTCAGCAAGTCTGGCAGCACCTAAAGAGAGAAAAGAGCTGACGTTGAGTCCAGACAACCTTTTGTCAAAGCTAAAAGGCATAGAAAAGTGGGAGATATTTATACTGCAGGAAGAGGGAATGAAAGATGAGTCGTAGCCACGGAACCAGGGAAACCAGCTAATAGCTGTCCATAGATAGAATAAAGGGTTGAATGGCCAAATGGCAGAGAAGCTAAAACAATGATGTTGGAAGAAGGGGAGGGGAGGAATGGATGGGACAGAGATAAAATTTAGAAAAGAAATTAGGCAAGGGAAGGGTGTAAAGTGAGGGAAAAAGGGTGGGGGGAAAAATGGAGACAAGGAAAAAAGGTAGAGAACAGTAAAAAATTAAAATAGAATGAAAACAAAGGGGTCGAGGTGGGGTACAGCAAATCATCTGAAGTTGTTAAATTCGATGTTGAGACTGGAAGGTTTTATTTAAAGTGCCTAGCAAGTGAAACACTGCTTAACCTGGAATGAATGTTTTGGATCTTGGATGGTGAGTATAGAAGGGACAAGTGTTACACCTTCTGCGATTGCATGGGAAGGTGCCATGAGTGATGGGAGAGATGTTGGGTAGAGTGAAGGAGTGGATTAGGTTATCCTGGAGGGAACAGTCTCTGCAGAACACTGGAGTTGGCGTGATGCCATCACCAAACACATCTTCCTTTCACTCCCTGTCAGCATTCCACAAGAGACCGTTCCCTCTGGGATAACCTAGTTCACTCCTCCACTATACCCAACACCTCTCCCGTCACACATGGCACCTTCCCATGCAATTGCAGAAGGTGTAACACCTGTCCCTTTACCTTTTCTATGCTGACCATCCAAGGTCCAAAATATTCATCCAGGTTAAGCAGTGTTTCACTTGCACCTCTTTCAATTTGGTGTATCGCATTTGCTGTTCCCAATGTGGTCGTCTCCATATCGAAGAGACCAAGCATAGACTGGGTGATCGCTTTGCTGAGCACCTTCAGTCTGTAGGCAATCAGGACCCTGACCTTCCAGTTGCTTGCCAATTTAACACATGATCCTGCTCCCATGCCCACCTGTTTGTCCCTAGCTTGCTGCAATGTTGTGGAGATGCCAGCGTTGGACTCAGGTAAGCACATTAATGGGTTGATTCCTTCTGCTGAGCTTTGAGCCTTTATTAATTGGTTGAGCTAACCACATGCTTACAATTGCTGCAGCGTACCAGTGAAACTCAATACAGACTCAAGGAATAGCATCTCATCTTCTGGCTAGGCACTTTACAGCCTTTGCAGTCTCAGCAATGCCCTGTAATAGTTGTAGTAAGACTTACCTCTTTTCATATTCCAGCCCACTTGCAACAAAGGCCAACAATCCATCTATGGAGTAGATATTAAAGATCAGCAACGATTGAATTTATTTGGAGATAGTTGTTTTGGGGAGAGGGTCGAAGTAGGGTGTATTCCTCTGCCTATTTCTTATGCTGTTAGAAACCACTGACCAGGTACCTCGTTTTAGTGACATATACTCATTTTAATAGCAAAACTCCAAGACAGCATTCTCTCAAAGTCTGCTACCAAGCATCATCGAGCAGCCTCTAGGTTTTTGTCCAGCCATTGTCAATAACTCAGATGAAGTTGACAAAGTCAATGTTGCTTCATTCAACATTTGATCTGCACACCTGCCAAACTTGTCCTTCCTTCAGACTGTACCCCCACCTCCTGTACTTTGCCTTTCTCCTGTTACAGTATCAGTAAGTTCCATCTGTGCTGGCACTGAAAGAGCAATTCACCTATTCCCCCACTTTCTCCAGTAACTGTGCACATTCTTCCTTGTTCCTGTCTGTCAATGCTCCTCACTGCTTGCGAACCCATCCTTCCTCCAGACTGTGCCTATCTCTAGACCCAGGTTTGGAAGCTGCTTGGTGTTACCAAGATGTGGAGATGCCAGCGTTGGCAGACACTATGACAACGGATGAATGAACATCGCTCGACAATCACCAGGCAAGACTGTTCTCTTCCTGTTGGCGAACACTTCAGTGGTCACGGGCATTCGGCCTCCAAACTTCGGGTAAGCGTTCTCCAAGGTGGCCTTCACAACACACGACAGTGCAGAGTCGCTGAGCAGAGACTGATAGCCAAGTTCCGCACACGTGAGGATGGTCTCAACAGGAATCTTGGGTTCATGTCACACTATCTGTAACCCCCATGACTTGCCTGGGTTTGCAAAACCTCACTTACTGTGCTGTCTGGATACAATACACATCTCTTTAACCTGTGCTCAGTGCTCCTTCCACTCACATTGTTAGCCACTTTAAGACTTGAATAGCAGGTTAGGTGTAAAGATTCGCATTCTAATCAGTAAACTGTCTGTGCTGTTACATGTACTGAGGCCAGAACTCTCCATTCACCTAACGAAGAGGGGAACCTCGAAAGCTTGAGTTTACTATCAAATAAATCAGTTGGACTTAAACCTGGTGTTGTCAGAGTTCTTCTGGTGTTACCAAGACAGCCCTGTTGTAACTGGTCATTGGATGGGTTGCTTCCTGCAGCTGAGCTTTGAGCATTTATTAATTGGTTGAGCTGACCACATTGACACTCCATTGTCCAAGCAATATTGATGTTTCACCATTTTTAGTAGAAAGACCAAAAGAACTATGAAATACACACAAACAATGAAAACACATTTGTGCTGTTTTTCATCTTCCCATTTTACCAACAAACAGCCAATAATATTGAAATTGACAAACACGCCATGTGAATAAGAGCAGAGGGCAGATAGAAAGCAAGAATTCATGAAGTTGAACAATTATTTCAAGCTGACGATAGTAAGGTTCAGTTAAATACAAATTAAATGTTGGACTGTGATGAGGAAGTATCTCAGCTCACGAATGGACATTTGGGGATAGGAAGTGAAAATCTGAACACATTAAGGAAACAACTGAATGCTGCTGTGGGGAAACTTTAGGCCATCTCTGGATACATGGACTATGATTCAAAAGAATCCTGAAATGCGATGGTCACACAAGCTAGCCTCTGATAAACAAAAGATGGATTTTCCCTGTTCCACTTTCCTACCAATCCTTGCCCCTTATGTATTGACTGATCTTTCTCCAAGTGGCCATTCTTTAAGTGCAATTCTACACAGCACGTGGAAATAGATATTCAATTATAATTAAATTCAATGTTAATCACATTAAAATTCAGCGATTAAGTAGATTACTTTCTGCAACTGGACAAATGGTAGAACTTCTGCTTGTTACCCCCCCACCTCCCTTTCTCCTGGGCTTGAGGGCTTGGTGCCTGCATAAAGCAGCTTTTTAATTAAGCAATCTGTAATTGCAACAGAATTTAAGAATGACATGTTTGGATACTTACAGGATTGAAATAATCTGCATCAAGAATCATTAGATATAATCTACACTAAATAAGCATCCAAAATTCTAGATTGATCACTTCATGGGCTAAATCTAGACTGAATGGAAAAACCCAGCCTAGGCACCAAAGTTCCTTCACTAGGACATACAACTATATCTGAAATCACTTTCACCTTGACAATACTACAATTCAGAACTATACTTCTTGTCTGGAAGAGGCCAAGCTTCTCACCGTCCGATCAGGTGGAAGACAATATACTCCTGCAATGGAGGCGTGATACTCCTACAATGGAGGAGTGTTATTCCTCAATATAAACTGTAAAATTAGAAACAATATAACGTATGCTGTTCATTGGCTGTGCACAGCTCACAGAGAACTGCTCATCTCTTTGCATGATTCTGTTATGGACATCAGATCTGATAAGAAGTCGTCTTTCAAAGATTCTTCGTAGTCTCTCGTGGCACCTTTTTGATAATCCACAAGATAATTCTAAACAAAAAAACAACTTTAGTCAATTGAAAATCATTGCCCAGGAAATATAATTGTAACTTGTATGTAACCACAGCTTTAATTATCTGTGCAATATGAGTGACTCCACATCTTTATAACAAAGAACCAAAGAAAACTAACAGTTAATCCTCCCCTTCAATACCAAACAAAATGCTAGTAAGTTTAGAAGCCATGGTCCACCTCTGCTAATCAGTGGGAACCCTAAACAATCTGTATACAGCCATGGAGCTGTATGTACCAAATGGAAGACTGAGCCACAGCTCAAGCTTGGAACAGGGTTAGTGAAGGAAGCTGAAGCTGGAGATGGACTGATAGAGGTTAAAGTATTTTTATGGGTTCTTTGGCCTCTTTTCAACAGCTTCCAGAAGTCACATTGTTTGGCTGAATAATTGGTACAAAGGCTCCAATCCTGGAGTACATTTCAGAAATACTTTTCTTAGCATCATTTAGCAGTTTATTAAAATACTTTATTATTCTTTCATTAAATTTTGATTTATGTACATCACTTCCAGTCAAAGTCTAGCCAAACTCAAAATAAAAATGTCATCTTTTCCTGAAAAGTTAAATAATGAGATATGTTCTATAAATAAAAATGCTACATGAGTAGTTCATGGAATGGTTCAAGCTAATGATACCTTAGTATGCATATCCCTTCTTACTGTATAACAAAGTGAATCATTCCTACCTCGACACTGGTGACATGTTGGCTCATTGTATCCAAGCACAACTGTAACTTGTTAATTACTTTTCTCTTGGATTCTGTGGTCTTCTGCTCCACTTCATCAGATCTGAGGAAAACATCGTGCAAGTAAAGCCACTCTTTTTAAAAATATCTCTTTGCAACTCTGATAATTTGGAGTAAGATACTTTTTTCAGGAAGCGGCAGTGAAACAAAAGACGAGGAGGATTTTCCCCAAACTTGTGGGATATTTACATGAACTACATTAAAGAAAAATCGTAGAATTTTACAGGAAGAATTCCTGATCTCTCCCTTGGCCCTTTGAATGAGCAATCCACAATTCCACATAAACTCACACAAGTGGAAATAGAACATAGAACATTCCAGCGCAGTACAGGCCTTTCGGCCCTCGATGTTGCGCCGACCAGTGGAACCAATCTAATGACCCTCTAACCTAAACTATTCCAATGTTATCCATATGCCTATCCACTGACCATTTGAACGCCCTTAAAGTTGGCGAGTCCACAACTGCTGCAGGCAGGGCATTCACGCCCTTACTACCCTCTGAGTAAAGAACCTACCTCTGACATCCGTCCTATAATTACCACCCCTTAATTTAAAGCTATGTCCCCTCGTGTTAGCCATCACCATCCGAGGAAAAAGGCTCTCACTGTCCACCCTATCTAACCCTCTGATCATCTTGTATGCCTCAATTAGGTCACCTCGTAACTTTCTTCTCTCTAATGAAAATAACCTCAAGTCCCTCAGCCTTTCCTCATAAGACCTTCCTGCCATACCAGGCAACATCCTGGTAAACTTCCTCTGCACCCTTTCCAATGCTTCCACATCTTTCTTATAATACGGGGAGCAGAACTGTACGCAATACTCCAGGTGCGGCCGCACCAGAGTTTTGTACAGTTGCAACATGACCTCACGGCTCCGAAATTTAATCCCTCGACCAATAAAAGCTAACACACCGTACGCCTTCTTAACAACCTTATCAACCTGGGTGCCAGCAATCAGGGAGCGATGCACATGTACACCGAGATCTCTCTGCTCGTCGACATTACTAAGAGTCCTTCCATTAGCCGTACATTCTGTACTCCTGTTACTCTTACCAAAATGAATCACCTCACACTTTTCCCTATTAAACTCCATTTGCCACCTCTTGGCCCAGCTCTGCAGCTTATTTATGTCCCTCTGCAAACTGTAACATCCATCCTCACTGTCTACAATTCCTCCGACTTTGGTGTCGTCAGCAAATTTACTAACCCATCCTTCTACACCCTCATCTAGGTCATTTATAAAAATGACAAACAGCAGTGGCCCCAAAACAGATCCTTGAGGTACACCACTTGTAACTGAACTCCAGGTTGAATATTTCCCATCGACCACCACCCTCTGTCTTCTATCAGCTAGCCAATTCCTGATCCAAATTGCTAAATCACCCTCAATCCCATGCATCTGCATTTTCTGCAGTAGCCTACCATGGGGAACCTTATCAAACGCTTTGCTAAAATCCACATACACCACGTCAACTGCCTTACCCTTATCCATCTCTTTAGTCACCTTTTCAAAAAACTCGATAAGGTTTGTGAGGCACGACCTACCCTTCAGAAAACCGTGTTGACTATCCCTAATCAATTTATTTCCCTCTAGATGATTATAAATCCTATGACTTCAGTTATAGGCAAGCTAATGGAGAGGATCCTCAAGGATAGGATGTATGAACATCTGGAGCGCTGCAATCTGATCAGGGATACGCAGCATGGCTTCGTTACAGGGAGGTCGTGCCTTACGAATCTAGTGGAATTTTTTGAAGAGGTGACAAAAACGGTTGACGAAGGACAAGCCGTTGATGTCGTCTATATGGATTTCAGTAAGGTGTTTGACAAGGTCCCTCATGGTAGGCTGATAGAAAAGGTGAAGGCTCATGGGATACAAGGCCAGGTATGTAGATGGGTGGAGAACTGGCTTGGGAGGAGGAGACAGCGGGTAGTAGTGGAAGGCTCCTTTTCCAATTGGAGGTCTGTCACCAGTGGTGTGCCGCAGGGCTCGGTACTAGGACCTCTTCTATTTGTGGTATATATTAATGACTTGGAAGAGTGGGTAGGTGGTGTGATCAGCAAATTTGCTGATGACACTAAGATGGTTGGATTGGCGGGTACTGAGGAGCAGTGCCTGGCAATGCAACAGGACATAGACAGGCTGGTAGATTGGGCAGATAGATGGCAAATGGAATTTAATCCGGAGAAATGCGAGGTGATGCACTTTGGCCGGAATAATGTGGAGGGGAGTTATACGATAAAAGGTAGAACTATCCGGAGCATAGATACGCAGAGAGACCTGGGGTGCAAGTGCACAAGTCCCTGAAGGTGTCGGTGCAGGTGCAGAATGTGATGAGGAAAGCGTATGGTATGTTAGCCTTCATAGGAAGGGGTATAGAATATAAGAGTAGGAGTCTGATGTTGCAGTTGTATAGAACGTTGGTTAGGCCTCACTTGGAGTACAGCGTCCAGTTCTGGTCGCCGTACTACCGGAAGGATGTAGAGATCCTGGAGAGAGTGCAGAGGAGATTTACCAGGATGCTGCCTGGTATGGAAGGGCTGTCTTACGAGGAAAGATTGAACGAACTTGGGCTGTTTTCCCTTGAGAGACGTCGGCTGAGGGGGGATCTAATAGAGGTTTATAAGATTATGAAGGGGATAGATAGAGTAAATGGTGGAAAGCTTTTTCCGCTATTAGAAATGGATAGAACGAGGGGTCACGGGCTTAGGGTGAGGGGGGCTAGGTATAAGACAAATATTAGAGGGCAGTTTTTCACGCAAAGGGTAGTGGGGGTGTGGAATGCACTGCCGAGTAAGGTGGTGGAAGCAGGCACGCTAGGGTTGTTTAAGAGTCACTTAGACAGCCACATGAGCGGTCTACATATAGGGGGATATAGCAGGCCTTACTAAACATTGTAGGCTTGGGATGTTACAGTCTTTGCCTGTTTAATAATGAATTTTTTGTCTCCACAGGCATTTAAGTCCACCTTGTTGACCAGCAAGGGGCATGCATGCGGCAGGTTGTAGTGGGCTGCTCTTGGATGTTGCTTCGGGAGTTGCCTATTGCTTCATGTCGTTAGTGTGCTTAAACTGGACCATCTCGAGGGCAACATGACAGCTCAGAGACTATCTCTGTTGCTGTGCAGACACATGGATTTGGGCCTGTGTCTGTGGGAGTTTGCACGTTCTCCCCGTGGTTGCGTGGCTTTCCTCCGGTTTCCTCCCACATCCCAAAGATGTGCTTTTAGGCTGATTGATTGGGTAACAAATTGTCCCTATATTGGACCTCCCTGATCCTCGCACATTAGGCGTAGACTAAAATCATGAATAGGTCACTGAGACAATGGGACGGCGGCGCGGGCTCGTTGGGCCGAAGGGCCTGTTTCCCGTGCTGTGTTGTTCTTTGTTATCCCTTGTAATTCTTTCCAAACCTTTGCCCAAAACAGAAGTAAGGCTCACCAGTCACCATAATAAACATATATTACGAAAATATGTTTTCATCCTTGCACCTTTGAAAAAACCTACATTTACAGAGAACATACAGTTCCTTACTTTTTTCTTGCAAATAATCATTGATTAATCATTAATAATCATTCCATGATTCAACCCCAGTTTCATTTTGATACATCTTTTCTGTACCTTGTCCACACCCACCCCATCCTTCCCAAAGCAAGAGATATAATAGGAAATTAAAGGCCCATCAATCAAACGTCAGTTCTGGGAAAGTTACAACAATGGCACATGGCGGCATAGTGGTTAGCATCGTTACCTCACAGCTCCACAGACCTGGGCTCAATTCCTGGCTCGGGTCACTGTCTGTATGGAGTTTGCATGTTCTTCCCGTGTCTGTGCGAGTTTCCTCTGGGTGCTCCAGTTTCCTCCCACAATTCAAAGATGTGCAGGTTAGGTTGATTGGCTATGCTAAATTGCCTCAGTGTCCTTGGGATGCGTAGGTTAGAGGGATTAGCAGGTTAAATATGTGAGTTATGGGTATAGAGCTTGGTTGGGATTGTTGTCGGTGCAGACTCGATGGGCTGAATGGCCTCCTTCTGCACTGTAGGGATTTTATGATTCAATGAGTCTATGAATCTATTAGGGAACAGAATGACTGAACAATTAGATAAAGGCAAATCATGTCCAACAAATCTAGTTTTTGTTTGAATTGACTGACATGATCAACAGATAAGGGAGTATCTGTGGATATTATTTACAGTGACTTCCAGAAGGCATTGAACAAATTTCTGCAGAAGAGGCAGTCAACAAAACCAGAGAGCATCGAATTGAAGGCAACCGATTGACATGGGGAAGAAACTGATTCACTGAATTCAAGAACCAGATCAAATATGACAACGTGAAGAGAAAAGATAGGCTGGCAAAGGGAGAGTATGAGAGTACAAATGACAGTCAACCTAAAAAAAACTCCAAATATTTTTGAGCAGCATATAAATGAAGGAGGATAGTATGAGATGGAACAGATCCCTATTTGGGACAGAGATGTTGATGGATGTTTTTGGAACGCAGGGCAAAGCTAGAATACAGAATAAGTTTTGTGTATTGGTATTTACCAAGGTAGAGCAAGCTGACAAAACATCAGTAGATGCAGTGATACAGGGGAAAATGGAGAATGGAAATTGAAAGGGAGATGGTTTTGGAAGGATTATTTATGCTTAGGGTGGATAAGACATGCTGTTTGAAAACGAGGTTATTAAAGTAAGTGCAGGTGGAGATGACAAAAATGATTGACGAGGGAAGGGCCATGGATGTCAAAGAACAAAGAACAAAAACAACCCAGGAAACAGGCCCTTCGGCCGAACGAGCCCGCACCGCCATTTTAACATTACCAGTCCCCCCCCTCCACCCATGTCGTCTACATGGATTTTAGTAAAGCATTTGACAAGGTCCCTCATGGCAGGCTGGTGCAAAAGGTCCCTAATGGGATCAAAGATGATCTAGCTAGATGGGTACAGAACTGGCTTGGCCATAGAAAGAAATCTCACAACACCAGGTTTACTTATTGTGTTTTCTTACTGTGTTTACCCCAGTCCAACGCTGGCATCTCTACATCATTGGCCATAGAAGACAGAGGGTAGCAGTGGAGGGGTCTTTTTCTGATTGGAGGTCTGTGACTAGTGGTGTTCACAGTAAGAAGTCTCACCACACCAGGTTAAAGTCCAACAGGTTTATTTGGTAGCAAAAGCCACTAGCTTTCAGAGCGCTGACTGCCCCTTCGTCAGGTGAGTCGGAGTTCTAATCACAAACATAGAACTCCCAGTCACCTGACGAAGGGGCAGTCAGTGATCCGAAAGCTAGTGGCTTTTGCTACCAAATAAACCTGTTGGACTTTAACCTGGTGTTATACGACTTCTTACTGTGTTTACCCCAGTCCATGTCAGCATCTTCACATCATGACTAGTGGTGTTCCACAGGGCTCTGTATTGGGACCTCTGCTGTTTGTGATATATATAAATTATTTGGAAGAAGATGTAGCTGCTCTGATTAGTAAATTTGCGGACACCACAAAGATCGCTGGAGATACAGATAGTGATGAACATTGTCAGAGATTACAGCAGTATATAGATAGGCTGGAAAATTGGGTAAAGAAATGGCAGATGGAATTTAACACAGATAAATGCAAAGTGATGCATTTTGGTAGATCTAATGTAGGGGGGAGCTACACAATAAATGGCAGAACCAACAGGAGTACAGACACACTGAGGGACCTGAGTGTGCAAGTCCACAGATCCTTAAAGATGGCAGCACAGGTGGAAAAGGTGGTGAAGGTGGTATATGGCATGCTTGCCTTTATTGGATGGGGCATAGAGTATAAAAGTTGGCATATGATGTTGCAGTTATATAGAAATTGGTTAGGCCACATTTGGAATACTGCATCCAGTCCTGGTCGCCACACTGCCAGAAGGATGTGGAGGCTTTGGAGAAAGTGCAGAACAGGTTTACCAGGATGTTGTCTGGTATGGATGTATTAGCTATGAGGTAAACTAGGGTTGTTCTCCCTGGAAAGACAGAGGTTGACGGGCGACCTAATAGAAGTTTATAAAATTATGAAGGGCATAGATAGGGTGACCAGTTGGAAGCTTTTTCCCAGGTCAGAAATGACAAACACAAGGGATCACAAGTTCAAGGCAAGGCAGGCAAGGTTCAATATGGATATGTGGGGGACATATTTTACACAGAGGGTGGTGGGGGCCTGGAATGCACTACCAAGTAAAGTGGTTGAGGCAGACACGCCAGGATCATTTAAGACTTATCTAGATAGCCACAAGAACAGACTGGGAATAGAGGAATACAAACAGATGGTCTAGTTAGGAACACATGATCAGCGCAGGCTTGGAGGGACGAAGGGCCTGTTCCTGTACCGTACTGTTCTTTGTTCTTTTGTATACCTTGTCTTTATAGCACACAAGAAACAATACTTTTCACTGTATGCTAATACATGTGATAATAATAAATCAAATCGAAGAGATAGAAAGGTTTATCTTAATCTTTCAAACTTCCATAGGGGCGATGCCAAAGGACTGGAGAATGGCAAATTGTGACACTCTTATTCAAGAAAGGATGCAAGGACAATATAGTAATCACAAACCATTTAAACGTCAGCAGTGGGTAAAATTTTGGAATCCACATTCAGGGGAAAAATTCAATAGGTTTGTGTTATGTAGGAATGGATTTAAAGAAAATTGTGCTTTACTAATTCATGTGAAATTTTTGACAAACTAACAGAGAAGATTGATGAAGGGAATGTTTGTTTGCTGTTTATATGGATTTTAAGAAAGTGACAAGATATCACATAATAGGGTGACTAATAAAATTGAGTTTTTTGAAATAGGAGGGTTAGTACCCAACTGGACAAAGATTTTAAAGACAGTAAGCAACCTGTGATAGATAGCCATTTTTCAGGCTGTGAGCTGGGAGGCAGTGATGTTCCTCAAGGGTCAGAACCAGGACGATGTTCTTTATTCTTGTATGACTTCAGCTATGGATATAGATTTGAGTAGCTGAGACTGTTTACTTTGAAGGACAGAAGGTTAAGAGGAGATTTGATAGAGGTATTCAAAATCATTAGGGTTCTGAACAGAGTTCCCATTGGTGGAAGGATCAAAAATAAGAGGGTACAGGTTTAAGCTAATGGTGAAAGTAATAATGGTGACAGGAGGAAAAGCTTTTTTACAAGGTGAATGGTTAGGATCTGAAATATACTGTGGTAGAGGTTGGTTCAATCAAGGCATCTGATGGGAAATTGGATTGTTACAGAAAAAGAACATACAGGGCTAGGGGGATAAAATTGGGTGGGCGTGTGGCACCAAGTAAAATCCTATTGGACTGTTAACTGTTTCTCTTTGCACAAATGCTGCCAGACCTAAGATTTTCCAGCATTGTGTGTTTTTGTCTATGTCAGGAGAGTGCTGAAAAAATAGAATGAGAATTATCTAGCCAAGAATATCAAAATGGATGGTATGATCTTGTATAAATACCACACAAAAGGCATAGCTAAGGTAAACAATGATTCCTTAGAGGTAGAGACGGAGAAATTATGAAATTAAAAACAGAAAATGCTGGAAAAACGCAGGTCTGGAACTATCTGTGGAGAGGGAATGTGATGTTGTACCTTTAAGAGATTTTATAGATTATGTTTTCTGCAGTTGTGAGCAGGCCTTTTTGGCTTCAGTTTTTTTTCATTATACCACCAGTTTGTCTGGAGAGGTCTTTTTATTGATGTTTAAACAGGGGTTTGTTTATTGTTACTTGGATGTTT
Source organism: Carcharhinus amblyrhynchos (assembly GCF_965287045.1). Classification (NCBI taxonomy): domain Eukaryota; kingdom Metazoa; phylum Chordata; class Chondrichthyes; order Carcharhiniformes; family Carcharhinidae; genus Carcharhinus; species Carcharhinus amblyrhynchos. The sequence goes on from NC_137349.1 coordinate 43,129,760, forward strand.
ATGACTGCATTGTTAAGAGAAAAACTGGTTGGCAGATCAGATGATAGGAGCTCTTTGGTTTTCAGTTTGACCTGCTGTTTAGTTGAGTTTTGGAAGGGACAGCAAGCTGGAAAGAAGTGTCTCTCCCTGGTTTTGGAAATTCTGCAGGTTAGCTAAAAGCCTTTCTACAGTAGAAAATCTGCTGTTGGTGGCTTGACTGCTGGACAGGTCACAGGCTCTGTCTCCAAAATGAGGCTCCGCATCAGACCCAAGAGGCGGTCACAAGGAAGCAAGGTTATGAAAAGAATCAATGCGGCCAAGCTAAAGAAGCCCAGCATAGCTTCACCACTGGCTGAAGACTTAGAAATCAAGCTTGCTGACCTACATCTCGCAGGCGACACTGAGGACGACTGGGAACGCTTCAGGGATGCTATCCATACATCTGTGCTGAAGACGCTCGGGCCCTCTACCCGCAAGCAGCATGATTGGTTCAATGAGAATGATGAGGAGATACAGGCTCCACTTGTTGAAAAGCACCATCTTCATCGGGCCTGTCAGAACAACCCATCTTCAGCTGCCAAGAAAATCGCTTTTACCAATGCTCGCAAGACAGTCCAGAATAAACTGTGTAAAATGCAGGATGTCTGGCTGAGCGCCAAGGCAGATGAAATACAGAGATACGCTGACAGGAAAAACTTGAAACGGTTCTATGAAGCCCTCAACACTCTCTACGGACCTCAATCTCTAGGGAGTTACCCCCTCCCAAGTACAGATGGTACAACGCTCATAACAGAGAAGGCTCAGATCCTGCAGAGATGGGCTGAACACTGAACGACCGTCATCTATTAACGATGAGGCAATACACAGGATTCCCCAGGTTTATATCAACAGCGCCATGGATGACCCACCGGTAGCCGAAGTCACGAAAGCTGTCAGCCAGCTATCCAGTGGCAAAGCCCCATTGGCAAATGCCATACCCGCAGAGATCTATAAAGCTGCTGGTCCTGCACTTATTGAGAAGCTCACTGAGTTGTTCCAGTCCTTTTGGAAGCAAGGATCCATTCCTCAGGAACTTAAAGATGCTTCCATTGTACACCTCTACAAGAAGAAGGGCAATTGGCAAGTATGCGACAACCACCGAGGAATCTTGCGCTCTCCACCACAGGGAAAAACCTCACGAGAGTCCTGCTAAATCGTCTGGTCACTCAGCTGGAATTGGGCCTGCTTCCAAAGTCACAGTGTGGCTTCCGCAAAGGTCGTGGGACTACTGACGTGATTTTTGCTGCGCACCAACTTCGTCAGAAGTGTCAGGAGCAGAATCGCGAGCTCCACACAACCTTTGTTGACCTCGCGAAAGCCTTCGACACTGTAAGCCGACAAGACCGGTGGGGGATCATGTCAAAGTTCGGCTGCCCCCCCAAATTCATTCAGATGCCAGTTCCATGATGGCCAGAGTACTGGATGGCGGGGAATCCTCTGAGGCATTCCCAGTCAATGGCGTCAAACAGGGCTGTGTGCTCGCACCCACACTGTTCAGCATGATGTTTACTGCCATGCTGAATGATGACTCCAGGGCAGCGTTGCTGGAATCAGCCTCAAGTACAGAGTGGATGGGAAGCTCTTCAACCTGAGGAGACTTCAAGCTATTACCAAAGTGAAAGAGACTGTTCTGAGAGATTTCCTCTTTGCTGATGACTGCGCCCTGTATGCTGGCTCAGGGCCAGAGATGCAAGTCAGTATGGACAAACGTTCCACACCTTGTGACAACTTAGGACTCACCATCAACGTTAAAAAGATTGAAGTCATGCACCGTACACAGAACGCACAATCGCAATCAAAAGGGCAGAAACTACAGGCAGTGGACCAGTTCACTTCTCTTGGCAGCACCCCCTCCCAAGCAGTGACTATTGAGACAGAAGTTAACTGCAGAATAGCAAAGGCAAGTTCTGTTTTCGGTAGACTGCGCTCCACTGTATGGGAATGTCGAGGAATCAGCCCAGCAACAAAACTGAAGGTCTACAGTGCCGCAGTACTCACTACCCTCCTGTATGCCTGTGAAACGTGGACTGTGTATCGAAGGCATGCAGACAGCTCAATCATTTCCACATGACTTGTCTTTGCAGAATATTACGCATCCGTTGGCAATTCAAAGTACCAGACGCTGAAGTTCTCTCTAGAGTAAGTCTACCATCAGTCCACACACTGCTGATGAGAGCGCAGACCCGGTGGGCAGGTCACGTCATCCGTATGTCAGACGAGCGCAGACCCAAGCAGCTCCTTTTTGGGGAACTCTCTGCTGGAAGATGCTCACATGGAGGGCAGAAGAAACGTTTCAAAGACACTCAAGGCCTCCTTGAAGTCACTTGACATTGACACGACCACCTGGGAAACACTGGCACAAAACCGTCCTACCTGACATTACCTCATCCAAAAAAGGCTGTCAAGCTCACGAAGCACAACTTAAGCACGAGCTGCACAAGTCCAGAGCCACCAGCGCAACAACTACAGTGTCTACACAAGCCTGTCCAATATGTGCCAGGATATTCCGTACCCGAATTGGCCTGATCAGTCATCTTTGGACACACCACAACCAGCCTCAAAATGACTAACGGCATCAAGGTCCTCATCGATGATGATGGACAAACAATCCCCAGCTATGACTGTAACACTACATTTTGCACTATCTCATTGCCTTCTCTATGAACGGTATGCTTTGTCTGCATAGCATGCAAGAAACAATACTTTTCAGTGTATCAAAATCAAATCAAATTAGGTGTCCATTGTCTCCTCTGCCCACTTAGCATGCAGAGTGACTATAATGATTGAATGTACTGTTTTTTGGTATTCCTCCTACAGATGTACCAGCTACAGTAGCTGCCTGCTATGTGGACCTCCCCAGTGAGCTCCAAGGAAGGACACCGCTCTTGCACCAGTGTCACACCAACTCCTGGAACCAGTGCAGATATTCACTTGCTGATGGGCATCTGTTCTTCGGCTCTTTGGGTAATGGACAGTGGTGAGGCCATAGCACACTCACTGACATAGAGGTCTCTGTATGCTGAGTGGTAGCACTGCTGAATGGGAGCACCATGCTGTTTCCAGAGTCAACCACCAGGCTGTAGATGCTGGATGTCCAATAGAATTGTTTTTAATTCTTTCATGGGAAATAGGCACCGATGGCTTGCCAGCATTTATTGCCCATCCCTATTTGAAAGTTCCTGGGGTTGCATTCAGGCATGCAAGGCCTTACACAGGCAATTACCTCAGGGAGTCCCTGCCAGGATGAGAGATAGATCAGACACTCTTTACTGTGTTTACCATTATTGTAACAGACAAAGTCTGACAACACCAGGTTTTAGTCCAACCGATTTATTGGACTAAAACCTGGTGTTGTCAGACTTTTTACTGTGTTTACCCCAGTCCAACGCCGGCACATCCACATCATGACAATAATGGTAAGCAGGGAGGTGGAAAAGCACCTCACATTGGCGGATGTGCTGCAGGTTCCTCTCATTGCACTTTAGGAAGGACATCATTTCCCCTGCTGCTTCGCCAGTGGCCTCTGCACCCAGTGCTGCGATGATAGAGAAGTGTCCAGCCATGGGACCAGTTGCACCCTCCCAGGTGAGCCTGCCCAGGCTCTGGAGACCAGAGGGCAACTCCAAGTCATCATGGCTACCAGAATCCAGGCTACCACGGGGTGGCGTGGTGGTTAGCACGGTTGCCTCACAGCTGTAGAAACTTGCGTTCGATTCTAGCCTCGGGTCACTGTCTTTGCGGAGCCTGCACGTTCTCCCCATGTCTGCGTGAGTTTCCCCTGGTGCTCTGGTTTCCTCCCACAATCCAAAGATGTGCTGGTTAGGTTGATTGGCCATGGTAAATTGCCCCTTAGTGTCAGTGGGATTAGCAGGGTAAATACGTGGGGGTTACGAGGATAGGGCCTGGCTGGGATTGTCATCGGTGCAGACTTAGTGGGCTGAATGGCCTCTTTCTGCACTGTAGGGATTTTATGTTAGCAGGTTGCCTCTAACGTCACTGACAGCAGGGGTCAGCACCAAATCACAGCAGGCGCAGAGTAAGTTGAAGGCAGCTTGAGAACAGGGACATGTCACAGATGACATTATTTGCATTATTTATTTTGATGTTTACATTAGGGATAAACATTTGGATTGCTTTTTGTATGATCATGTGAAGTAACAGAAACACATTTTGACTTGTACTGAATTTGTTTGAGGGTTTAAATACAGCACAGACTTATAACTGGCATTGTATGATGCTAGCAGATTGGGTTGGGTTCTCATCTGATTGTTTGCAAAGGAGAAGGCACCATTGGCTTGAGAAGACATCACTGCTTTCATTCTAGCTGAACCCTTGGTCAAAATCTTTGTATCCTCTTTAACCATGGGCGAGGTACCAAAGAATTGGAAAATAGCTAACACTGTTCCTCTATGATGGGCAGGGGAAACAATCTAAAACTACAGGCCTGTGAGCCTTTCATCAATGGTGGAAAAATTATTGGAGAAAATTCTTAGGGACAGGATGTTCTCACATCTGGAAGAGAATAGGCTTATTAACAATAGGCAGCATAGTTTTGTGAAGGATGGCCATGTCTCACAAGCTTGGAAGAGTTCTTTGAGGAAGTGACAAGAAAGATTGACCAGGGCAGGGCAGGGCAGTGGATGTTGTATACATGGACTTTAGTGAAGCCTTCAATAACGTTCCTCATGGCATGCTGATACAGAAGGCGAAGTAATATGGGATCCAAGCTGAGCTGGTAAGATAGATACAAAACTGGCTTGGGCATAGACAGCAGAAAGTAGCAGTGGAAGGGTACTTTTCTAACTGGAGGTCTGTGACAAGCAGTGTTCCACAAAGATCAGTGCTGGGGCCTCTGTTGTTTTATATAAATGATTGAGGAAAATGTAGGTGGTCTGATTAATATATTTGCAGATAATACAAAAATTGGGGGAGTAGCAGATAGGAGGATTGTCAGAGGATACAGCAGGATATAAATCGGCTAGAGACCTGGGCTGAAAGATGGCTGATGGAATTTAACCCAGACAAACATGAGGTGATGCAATTTGGAAGGTCTACTGCAGAAGAAAGTATACAGTAAATGGTAGAACCCTTCGAAATATTAGCACGCAGAGGGATCTAAGCGTGCAAATCCCTGAAGGTGGACAAAGTGGTCAAGGCGGCGTATAGCATGCTGGCCTTCATCGGTCGGGGTATTGAGTATAGGAATTGGAAAATCATGTTGCAACTGTATAAGACTTTGGTTAGGCCGCATTTGGAGTATTGTATACAATTCTGGTTGCCACACTACCAGAAGGATGTTGATGCATTGGAAAGGGTGCAGAAGAGATTTATCAGGATGTTGCCTGATTTGGAAGATATGAACTATGAAGAAAGGTTGAACTAACTTGGATTGTTTTCATTGGAGCATCCCAAGATGGGGAGACAGGAACCAGATTGAAGTTTACAAGATTATGACAGCCTTGGATAGACTGGATGCTCAGAGTCGTTTTCTCCAGAGTCAAAGGGTCAATCACTTGGGGATATGGGTTGAAAGCGAGGGGGAGAAAGTTTAAGAGAGATGCAAGGGCAGGTTTATCACACAGAGGGTGGTGAATGCATGGATGTGCTGCTGGAAGCAGATTCTATAACAATGTTCAAGAGGCATTTGGATAGATACACGAATAGGCAAGGAATAGAGGGATATGGACCATGTAGAAGCAAGAAAATATTGGATTAGCTCCTCCTCAGTTGAGTCATCATCTATGGCCCACGAAGCTTCCTCGCTTCCCTCAGTCTCCAGTGGGTTCCCTCAAGAAAGCCAGGTAGGGTGGGGCGCATCAGGCAATGGTTACGAGGGAGACATGCTCTGGAGGATATTACAACACTCCCCCTAATTAGTGCAGGCATTTGAAATAAATGCTTAGCAACCTGATGCTGTTCTGCACCATGGTGCTTATAGAGCCATTACTATATCTATTCTCAGTTCTTGGATGGAAGGAGTGGGTCATCAGCCACCTCTTCAAGCGATAGCCCAGGTCACCCAGTTAATGGTAGGGCATTGGGGAGAGTTACAGAACAAAGATCTAGGGTTACATGTTCATAGCTCCTTGAAAGTGGAGTCACAGGTAGACAGAGTGATGAAAAGGCATTCGGCATGCTTGGTTTCATCGGTCAGAACATTGAATACAGGAGTTGGGACGTCTTGTTGAAGTTGTATAAGACATTAGTACAGTCACACTTCGAATACTGTGTGCAATTCTGGTCATCCTATTATAGAAAGGATATTATTAAACTAGAAAGAGTGCAGAAAAGATTTATTTGGATGCTACCGGGACTTGATGGATTGAGTTATAAGGAGAGGCTGAATAGACTGGGACTTATTTCTCTGGAGCATAGGAGGCTGAGGGGTCACCTTATAGAAGTTTATAAAATATAAAATAATGAGGGGCATAAACAAGTCAATATCTTTTCCCAAAGATAGGAGTGTCTAAAACTAGAGGGCATAGGTTTAAAGTGGGGGGGGGGGGGGGGGTGGTGTTGTGTGTGTGTGTGTGTGTGTGTGTGTGTGTGTGCGTGCGTGTGCGCGTGTGTGTGCATGCGCGCGCACACGATACAAAAATGTCCAGAGGGGCAATTTTTTCAAAGCGAGTGGTGAGGAACAAGCTGCCAGAGGTAGTAGTAGAGGCAGGTACAATTTTATCTTTCAAACAGCATTTAGATAGTTACATAGAGGGATATGGGCCAAATGTAGGCAATTGGGATTAGCTTAGGGGTTTTTAAAAAAGGCAGCATGGACAAGTTGGGCCAAAGGGCCTGTTTCCATGCTGTAAACCTCTAGGACTCTGATTTGCCAACGATATCACAACTGATCTTATAATCCTCAACTCCACTTTCCTGCCTTATCCTCATTGGGCAGCATAGCGGCACAGTGGTTAGCATTGCTGCTTCACAGTGCAGGGACCCAGGCACGAGTCCGACCACCCCACTCATGCCCTATCCTTGTAATTCCACATATTTACCAACTGGCACTAAGGGTCAATTTAGCATGGCTAATCCACTTATCTAACTCACGCATCTTTGGAGTATAGAGGGAAATCAGAGCACCCAGAGGAAACCCACATTGAGGCAGCAGTACTAACCACAGTGCCACACTCTTCTTACTCATTAGTCTTGTTTCAAGTCTCAGACACTTCTGTGCAGCCTCACAACTCACAATTCCAAGTTTTGTGTCATCAGCAAACTTAGAAATATTACAGTTGGTCCGATTTTCCAAAACTCCTCTTTTGGGAACAGCTAACACTTCTTTTCAAGCAAGGAGGGAGAGAGAAAACAAGAAGCCACAAGCAATCAACCTATCAGCATTAGGAAAATACTGAAATCTATTAACAAAGTTTTAGCAACGCATTTAGAAAATCATAGCATGATTCCAACAAGTGGATTTCCAAAAGGCATTTGATAAGGTGCCATACAAAATGTTATAGACAAGATAAGGACTCATGAGCTGAGGGTAATTAGCATGAATGCAAGATTGGACAATGGACAGGTAAAAGAGAATGGGCATAAACTCATTCAAATTCAAACATTTTCAAGTTAGGTTGTGACTAGTGAAGTGATGTGAGGATTAGTGCTGACTTAGAAGAGTGGCAGCACGGTAGCAAAGTGGTTAGCACTGCTGCTTCGCAGCTCCAGGGTCCTGGGTTCAATTCCCGGCTCAGGTCACTGTCTGTGTGGAGTTTGCACATTCTCCTCATGTCTGCGTGGGTTTCCTCCAGTTTCTTCCCACAGTCCAAAGACGTGCAGGTTAGGTTGATTGGCCACGTGCAGAAATTTTGCCCCCTAGTGTCCAGGAACGTGTAGGTTAGAGGGATTAGTGGGTACAACATGTAGGGATATGGGAGTAGGGCCTGGGTGGGATTGTGTTCGGTGCAGACTTGATGGGCCTCTTTCTGCACTGTAGGGTTCTATGATTCTATGAAAGAAAACAATGCATCAAAGTTTGCTAATGATACCCAATTAGGTAGAACACAAACTTTTTGGGAGGATATAAAAGGTTTCAAAGAGAAACAGATAGTTTGAGTGTAATACTACATGTTAATGTTTTGTCTCTTTTAATCCACAGGTGTGTCGGTCCACCTTGTTGTCTAACGAGGGGCATGCACACGGTGGGTCGTGCGTGGGCTGCTCTTGGATGTTTCGAGAGTGGCCTAGTACTTCACGTCGTGGTGTGTGCTTAAGCCTGGACCAGCAGATGGGCACCACAACAGCTCAGTGACTATCAATAACTGTGCAGATACATGGATTTGGGCCAGTGTCTGCGTGAGTTTGCGCATTCTCCCTGTGGTTGCGTGGGTTTCCTCCGGGTGCTCCGGTTTCCTCCCACACCCCAAAGATGTGCTCTTAGGCTGACTGGTGTACCAAATTGACCCTAACTATTCTCCCCTGAATCTCGTTACAATAGGGGTACCATTCGCATACACACGGGGCAAGGTAGGTGTAGGAAAATGCTTTGTAAGATGGCGGCGTGGGCTTGTTGGGTTGAAGGGCCTGTTTCCTGTGCTGGGTTGTTCTTTGTAATGTGGGAAATGTGAAGCCATTTAGTGAATAAATAGAAAAGCTGAATTTTTTTTTAATTAAAAAGGGTGTGAAAATTGTAGATTTTCAGGTTCAAAGGGACTTGGCTATCATACGAGGAAAGCAGAAAGTTAGCATTGACGTACAGCAAGCAATTCAGAAGGAAAATGCGTTTAGGCTTTAATTGCAAGGGGATCAGAGTACAGGAATAAAAATGTCTTGTTACAATTGTACTGTGTTTTTAGTGTGACTACATCTGAATTACTGTGCACAGTTTTGGTCTCTGTATTGAAGGTGGTATATCAAAGACTCACCAAATTGGTTTGCGGTGATGTCCTGTGATGAGAGGTTGAGTAAATTGGACCTATAGTCATTTATAGATTAGGGTTATGGGAAATGTCGGTGGATAGTTAAAATATAGCATTTGCCATCGTCAGAAAACTGGATACTTAGGTGGGAAGGCCCGAGTGTTAAAATTTCAATGCCATTGTTTGCACTATTCTGGAGCTCTTTACAATGCACTGGTTGGGAAAGAGTGCAGCACATGGCTCTGATTTGTGTAGATTTAATTTTATTTGCATTCTTATGATTAAATCACTATGTTCTGGAGACTTGTCCTGGCAGAAGTGACCCTTTCCCAGAATATGATGTGGCAGCACTTTCCAAACCCACAACCACTACCCAAGGACAGCAGACACATGGCAACACCTGCGAGTTGCTCTCCAAGGCCATCTGGACTTAGTGATGTTGAAGGAATCGCACTACAGTTCCAAGTTAAAATTCCAGAACTCCCTTCCTAAGAAAACTGTAAGTGACCTTTTTCATTCTTTATGGGATGTAGGCATCACAGGCAAGGGCAGCATTTGTTGTCCATTATCTCAATTAATTGGTGATAGTGAGCTACCTTCTTGGTAGAAATCACTGCAGTCTAGATAGTGCCATGAGTAAATAAAAAAAATGAATGAAACTGCCGAGCTTCGAAAGCCTGAAGTACTTACACAAACTGTGAATCCTGAAACAATCATCTAATCTACCCATATAAGAAATGCCAGCACTGGAGGAAAGAGGTGTGATGAGATGGGAAATACTGAAATGGAGCAACAATACAACTTTTAGATTTTAACAGAAACAGGAAGCAGCCTGTAACAATGCTGCGTGTTTGCGCCAACCAAATCAGGCTGCACTTGTTTTGTTATTCTTCACCACAATCTTGAAGTGATAGAGAAAGAACTTTATAGATGTTTAAATTGAACCTCTACATACTGGTATTTCGCGATTTTCAGCTGTCCAATTGCTTCTTCTAATTCGTCATCCAGATGCTTCTGTAACCGTTTTCTCTGGTTTTCCAGGGATTCAAGCTCCTTGACTTGTTTTGTTGTTTTTCGATCATCTTCCTAAAAAATAATTTGGATTGTTATATTTACTCAAAGTTAGAACTATTTTTAAATAACTTAAAAATCTTGTGGAACATGCTAATGTTGCACACCACATTATTAATTTGCTCATATTCACTCTGTATGCATCTAACTGCACAGTTCTGATAGATTCATTCCATCGAGAATCCCACCCAAGATCCTCCAAGTTTGGCCACCTTTGCTTGGAGAGTTTGCCAAGTCTGAGGCCAGCAGAAGGCAGCATTTTATCCAGTAAGGTAGAAACCTGGAAGAATCAACTTGGTTCCTCAACTTGATAAAAATTCAAAAGCTATCATAATGAATTAAGATTATAAGCATATATTTGGATTAGACTCTATCAAAGGTAGGTCTGCTGAGGAGCAGTGGAGGATCTTTAAGGAGATCTTTCTTGGTGCTCAGCAGAAATTTATTCCAATGGTCAAAAAGGACCGTAGGAGGAGAGGTAATAAGCCGTGGATAACGAAGGAGGTGAAGGAAAAGTGTTAAATTAAAAGCGGAGGCGTTTAGAGTAGCTAAGAGTAGTGGGCGAGAAGAGGATTGGGAGAGGTTTAAATGTCAACAAAGATTGACAAAGAAGTTGATAAAGAAGGGTAGGATAAACTATGAAGCTGGGCTAGCGCTTAATATAAAAAAGGATAGCAAGAGTTTTTATAAATATATAAAAAGGAAGAGGCTGGCTAGGGTGAATGTTGGTCCCTTAGAGGATGAGAAGGGGGACTTAGTGGTAAGGGATGGGGATATGGCTGAGGTCTTGAATAACTTTTTTGTTTCAGTCTTCACGGAGGAGGACGTGAATAATTTGCCGGGTGTTAGCGATGGAAAGGTGGTAGGACTGGAGGGTCTCGATGACATTACTGTTACTAGAGAGGTGGTGCTCGACAGACTGGAGGGGGCTGATTGTGGACAAGTCCCCAGGACCGGATGGAATGCATCCGAGAGTCCTGAAAGAAATGGCGGAGGCGATAGTGGATGCCTTGGTGGTTATTTTCCAGACGTCGCTGGATTCCGGGGAAGTGCCGGAAGATTGGAAAACGGCTAATGTTACGCCGTTGTTTAAGAAGGGTGCCAGGCAAAAGGCAGGGAATTATAGGCCGGTTAGTTTAACGTCTGTTGTAGGTAAAATGTTAGAATCCGTCATCAAGGAGGAAATAGCGAGGCATCTTGAGGGGAACTGCTTGATAGGGCAGATGCAGCACGGTTTCGTTAAAGGGAAGTCGTGTCTGACAAATTTACTGGAGTTCTATGAGGATGTGTCTAGGGCGGTGGATAGAGGAGAGCCAGTGGATGTGGTCTTTCTTGATTTTCAGAAGGCGTTTGACAAGGTACCTCAAGAGGTTATTGCAGAAGGTAAGGGGGCATGGAGTTGGGGGTAGGGTGTTAGCGTGGATAGAGGACTGGTTGTCAAATAGGAGGCAGAGAGTGGGGGTCAATGGGTGCTATTCGGATTGGCGGATGGTGACTAGTGGAGTGCCCCAGGGGTCGGTGCTGGGGCCTCAGCTATTTACCATTTATATAGATGATCTGGAGGAGAGAACCGAGTGTAGGGTGTCGAAATTTGCTGATGACACCAAAATTGGTGGAAATGCAAATTGTGCGGAGGGTGGGGAGAGTCTACAGAAGGATCTAGATAGGCTGGGCGAATGGGCCAGGAAATGGCAAATGGAATTTAATGTTGGCAAGTGCAAGGTGGTCCACTTTGGTAGGAATAATGGTAGGAAGGATTATTACTTACGTGGAGAAAAACTGCAGCAGGCGACGGTGCAGAGGGACTTGGGGGTCCTTGTGCATGAGTCGCAAAAACCTAGCTTGCAGGTGCAGCAGGTGGTCAGGAAGGTGAATGGGATGCTGGCCTTCATCGCGAGGGGGATTGAATATAAAAGTAGGGAGGTCTTGCTGCGGCTGTATAGGGCACTGGTGAGGCCGCAGCTGGAGTACTGTGTGCAGTTTTGGCCGCCATACTTACGCAAAGATATTTTGGCCTTGGAGGGAGTGCAGAGGAGGTTTACTAGGCTGATGCCGGAGTTGAGGGGGTTGAGCTATGAGGAGAGGCTGAATAAATTAGGTTTGTACTCGTTAGAGTTTAGAAGAATGAGGGGAGATCTCATTGAGACGTATAAGATGATGAATGGGATGGATAGGATAGAGGTGGAGAGACTCTTCCCGCTCAGAAAGGATAGTAGGACTAGGGGGCACAGCCTCAAGATAAAGGGGGGGCGGTTTAGAATGGAGTTGAGGAGGAACTTCTTCACTCAAAGGGTGGTGAATCTCTGGAATTCTCTGCCCGTTGAAGTGGTGGAGGCTACCTCGCTAAATATTTTTAAGACGCGGGTTGATGTGTTTTTGATAAGAGGGGGGATTAAGGGTTATGGGAAGAGGGCGGGAATGTGGAACTGAGCCAAGACAGATCAGCCATGATCTTATTGAATGGCGGGGCAGACTCGAAGGGCTAGTTGGCCTACTCCTGCTCCTATTTCTTATGTTCTAAGTTCTCATTGTTGGCTTCATTTGCACCCATCATGTCAGTTTAATCAAAAGTTTGCTATCCATATCCTAACTGACACCAAACCCAATTTACCCCTGTACTCACTGACCAATACAGATCTTAAAATTGTCATCCTGGTTTCAAATCTCTCCTTGACCCTCCCCATCTCTAAACTCCTCCATCCCTACAATCATCAGAACTCTGTGCTCTTCCATTTCTATTCTCTTGCACATCCCCTATTTACTTTGCTCCATTGGCAGCTGGTGGCGCAGATCAGCACAAATGGATATGATCTGGTGGCCATTACAGAGACGTGGTTGCAAGGTGACAGGGACTGGGAGCTGAACGTCCAGGGGTATCAAGTTTTTAGGAAGGATAGACAGGAGGAAAAAGGGGGGGTAGCTCTGCTGATTAAGGATAGCATCAGGGTGGTAGTAAGGGAAGATATAGGCGCCAAAGAGCAGAATCTGGAATTGTTATGGGTGGAGATTAGGAACAGCAAGGGGAGGAAGACGCTGGTGGGTGTCGTCTATAGGCCCCCAAATAATGACCTGGAGGTGGGGCGGGCTATAAACGCGCAAATAAATGCAGCGTGCAGGAATGGAACGGCGATAATTATGGGGGATTTCAATCTACATATTGATTGGTCGACCCATGTTGGACACAGTGGGCTTGAGGAGGGGTTCTTGGAATGCTTCTGGGATAGTTTCCTTGAACAGTGTGTGTTGGAGCCGACGAGGGAGCGAGCGAGCTATCTTAGATCTGGTGTTATGTAATGAGGCAGGTAGAATTAGGGACCTTGTGGTGAAGGATCCTCTTGGGAAGAGTGATCATTGTATGGTGGAGTTTCTGATGCAGATGGAGGAGGAGAAAGTAGGATCCCAGACCTGTGTCCTCTGTTTGAACACAGGGGAGTACGATAAGATGACAGAGGAATTGGCGAATGTTGACTGGGGGAGCAGATTGGGAGGTCAGTCTGCTGAGGAACAGTGGAGGATCTTTAAGGAGATCTTTCTTGGTGCTCAGCAGAAATTTATTCCGATGGTAAAGGAGGATCGTAGGGGGAGACATAATCAGCCATGGATAACAAAGGAGATAAAGGAGAGTATTAAATTAAAAGCTGATGCGTTTAGGGTGGCTAAGAGTAGTGGGCAAGAGGAGGATTGGGAGAGGTTTAAATATCAACAAAGAATGACGAAGAAGTTAATAAAGAAAGGAAGGATAAACTATTAAGCTGGGCTAGCGCTAAATATAAAAAAAGGATAGTAAGAGTTTTTATAAATATATAAAAAGAAGGCGGCTGGCTAGGGTGAATGTTGGACCCTGAGAGGATGAGAGGGGGGATTTAGTGGTGGGGGATGAAGAAATGGCTGAGGCCTTGAATAAGTTTTTTGCTTCGGTCTTCACAGAGGAGGACGCGAATAGTTTGCCGGGTGTTAACGATGGAAAGATGGTAGGAGTGGAGGGCCTGAATGAGATCATTGTTACTAGAGAGGCAGTGCTCGACAGACTAGAGGGACTGATGGTGGACAAGACCCCAGGACCAGATGGAATGCCTCCAAGGGTTCTGAAAGAAATGGCGGAGGTGATAGAACATAGAACATATAGAACATAGAACATTACAGCGCAGAACAGGCCCTTCGCCGACCAGTTACAAAAACAATGACCCACTAGCCTATACCAATCCCTTTTCGTCCATAAACCTATCCAGAGATCTCTTAAACGCCCCCAAACTAGACGCATTTACAACCGCAGCAGGCAGGGCATTCCAATCCTTATATAGTGGATGCCTTGGTGATTATTTTCCAAACCTCGCTGGATTCCGGGGAAGTGCCGGAAGATTGGAAAACAGCTAATGTTACGCCACTGTTTAAAAAGGGTAGCAGGCAAAAGGCAGGGAATTATAGGCCGGTTAGTTTAACATCTGTTGTAGGAAAAATGCTTGAATCCGTAATCAAGGAGAAAATAGTGAGGCATCTTGAGAAGAATTGTTTGATAGAGCAGACGCAGCACGGTTTCGTTAAGGGGAAGTTGTGTCTGACGAGTTTATTGGAATTCTACGAGGATGTGTCTAGTGCGGTGGATAGAGGGGGAACGGGTGGATGTGGTGTTTCTCGATTTTCAGAAGGCGTTTGATAAGGTGCCGCACAAAAGGTTCTTACAGAAGGTTAGGGGGCATGGAGTTGGGGGTAGGGTGTTAGCGTGGATAGGGGATTGGCTGTCAAATAGGAGGCAGAGAGTGGGGGTCAATGGGTGCTATTCGGATTGGCAGTTGGTGACTAGTGGAGTGCCCCAGGGATCGGTGCTGGGGCCTCAGCTATTTACCATTTATATAGATGATCTGGAGGAGGGAACCAAGTGTAAGGTGTCGAAATTTGCTGATGACACAAAGATAGGTGGAACGGCAAATTGTGTGGAGGGTGTGGAAACTCTGCAGAGGGATCTAGATAGGCTGAGCGAGTGGGCGACGACCTGGCAGATGGAATACAATGTTGGCAAGTGTGAGGTTATCCACTTTGGTAGGAATAATGGTAGGAAGGACTACTACTTACAGGGCGAAAAGCTGCAGCATGGTACGGTGCAGAGGGACCTCGGGGTCCTTGTGCATGAGTCGCAAAAACCCAACCTACAGGTGCAGCAGGTGGTCAGGAAGGCAAATGGGATGCTGGCCTTCATAGCGAGGGGGATTGAATATAAAAGTAGGGAGGTCTTGCTGCAACTGTACAGGGTACTGGTGAGGCCGCAGCTGGAGTACTGTGTGCAGTTTTGGTCGCCGCACCTGCGCAAGGATATTTTGGCCTTGGAGGGAGTGCAGAGGAGGTTCACTAGGCTGATACCGGAGTTGAGCTATGAGGAGAGGCTGAATAGACTGGGCTTGTACTCGTTGGAGTTTAGAATGATGAGGGGAGATCTCATTGAGACAGATAAGATGATGAAAGGGATGGATAGGGTAGAGGTGGAGAGGTTCTTCCCGCTCAGAAAGGACAGCAGGACTAGAGGGCACAGCCTCAAGATAAGGGGGCAGTTTAGAACGGAGATGAGGAGGAACTTCTTCACTCAAAGAGTGGTGAATCTCTGGAATTCTCTGCCCGTTGAAGTGGTGGAGGCTACCTCACTAAATAAATTTAAGACGCGGGTAGATAGGTTTTTGGTAGGCAAGGGCATTAAGGGTTATGGGGAGAAAGCGGGAAAGTGGAACTGAGCCACTTCAGATCAGCCATGATCTTGTTGAATGGCAGGGCAGGCTCGAAGGGCTAGATGGCCCACTCCTGCTCCTATTTCTTATGTTCTTATGTACATGGAACTTTACCTGGAATTTCTTCCCTCAATCTTGCTACTTCCTTTGAGACTTCCAAAAGAATTCCCTCTGACTAAACTTTTGGTCTCCTGGTCCAATATCAGTGTATGTAATTTGATGTCACATTTTTGTTGATAATTCACACAATCTTAACATTTCACATATTTAATAAATGCAAGTACACTTAAAGACCTCACCTCCTTTTCTTGTTCAATTGTTTCATCCACTTTTCGGATTTGTTCTTTTAACATTTTCAGATCATTTGCTTTGTCATCTATCATGGTCTGGACCTAAGAAACAGGGTAGTTATCTTTAGAAGACAAATAGTATTTTACAGATCCATCACAGATGTTTGCAGTTAGCTGCACTACATTTTCAGCATTAATTTCCAAACCTGTTCTCTGGCCTCTTGCACGCTCATCTTCTTATGCTTCAGATGTTCAATGTCATCATTTATTTGCTTCAATAGATTCATTAGGGCAAGCTGTAATGAAACAAGGTCAAGTACTGGTCAAGTGAAAATACAGATTAGAAACATAATTTTATTGATTCTTATTCTTCTTTCTAATGGGTTAAGCAATTCTAAATTGCCATTTTGCATTTTCACCACTAAAAAGTGGTTTTCCCTTCCTTAACTGGCTTATCTTGTTACTAAACAGGTGACAGAAAAGTCAAATTAGCTGCAAATTACAAGGAATGACAGCTGCTCAGGGGGCTCTCTATTCTTTTCCCTTTTTCTCGTCTATCCTTCACCCTCTTTCAACCCATTTATCTGGAATCTATGGAGCCAAAGACACTCACTCACCACTTGCTACTTTTTTAAAAAAATTGTTACTGGATCAACATCTAAACTGGATCTAGAAGTTACAAACCAACTATTGTTGGAAATAGTGATATACTCCTGTGGATGAAGTGTTTCTTTAACGGAAATTGTATAATGAAGCAACAGAGCTGACTGTGGTATAATCTAACATGACAAATAATGCTGTTTGACATAATGGGAGAAAACACAGGAAATTAGAGCAGTTAACTTCAATTGGAAAGCTCACCAGCTTAGGCAAGTCAGAGCAAGCAGTCTCCTTCAATGTTATGATTTCTAGGTTTCTGTCCTGAGAATTATTGCAAGCATTGACCTGTCAGTCAATAATTCAGGAAAAAACTTCACAAATTGCCCTGTCTTCCTATGTTGACAGACACACCTGCAGTGCATTTCCATTTCAGAACTTTCTCCCATTTGACAGCTAATTTTCTCAATATACAAAAACTCTCTCAGTGCAAGCAAGCATTCTTCTACTAGACCATCGAAAGTGAAAATGGCAATCCCACACTGAGGCGGATTCTCCGTGTCCCTGTGGCATTTCACTGTGGCAGAGGAGGCTTGCCATTGGCTGGTGACAGGATCTGCTGGTCCCACTGCTGTCAATGAAGTTTCCCGTTGTTTACACCCACCATCACCAGGAAACATACGGCAAAGTTCATTGTTGGCGGGACCCGATGATCCTGCCAGAGTGAACAGCCAGAAAATTCCAGCCACATACTCTGCAGAATTCTTAGTAGAGATGGTTAAAGATTGAAAATATCTCTTACAGTTATTGTTTGTTCATCAGTGTATCGTCAGAATATAACCAGTGACAGCTTTGTATTGGATGTAATGGGACTAACGGTAACAAGCTGTAAGAGTCAGCTGACCCAGTAAACCATGGAACCAATTACAGAATGATATGGTGGTCAGCTGACCAGTTGATTCACTATAAATAAGAATCTGTTGGGAATTGTGGAAAACTTGAATTGGCCCAGGGTGAGGCCCCAAGTTTGAAGTAACAAGATTTCTTTATTAAACCCTTTCTTTGATTTAGAAGTTGGAGAAGATGTTATATTTTTATTGTCTGTATTTGAAGAGTTCCTTCCAAAGAAAAATGTATTGTTTTACAAAATGATTGCTAAATCTTGTGGTCCAAAACAGCTAGCATAAGTCTATTTCATGTGCTAAAGAATGTTTTCAATTTTATTTGAATATTATCTATATATACACAGGCTCCTGCTCAATCCCCATTCCCTTTCATGCCCCATCAAGCCTAACTCTCAGTTTATTTTTTTCCTGTTTAAATGCCCGTAGGAACTCTTGCTATCCGTTTTTACATTTTTAGCTAGCCTCCTCTTGTCCTCAATTTCTTTCTCCTAATTATGCTTTTAGTCATTCTCTGCTGTTCTTTATATCCTGACCAATCTGATCTGCCACTCATCTTTGTGCAGTGATGTTTTCTCGTTGCATTTGATGCTTTCTTTAACTTCTTTAGTTAGCCGTGGATGGTGGCTCCTCCGTTTAGAATTTTTCTTAATAGTATAAATATCCTTATTCTGAGTATTCTGAAATTATATTCAACACTATCTGTGCAAGAATGTGAACTCCCTGTACTTGCTCACTAGTTTCCCACAAACGGAACAGAAAAAATTAGGACTGGTGCATAAGGTGGAAGTAAATTTTTAACTTTATATTATAATTGTTGCCAAGTAATCCCTGGCACTGAACTTGTAACTTCATAAATGTTAAATCTAATTTGTTCAGAATCTGGGGGGTAAATTTGCAAAAGCGATGCAGGAAGGTTTAAACTGATTCGGAGGGGGGGAGGGATAGTGAGGAAAGGGGGTGAAAGTGAGGGGGGCATAGTTGGGGAATGCAAGGCACAGCATAGTGGGGGTGGGGCGGAGCAGGGTTTGAAATGCGTGTACTTTAATGCGAGGAGTATTCGCAATAAAGTGGATGAACTTGCAGCGTGGATCAGTACCTGGGACTTTGATGTTGTGGCCATTTCTGAGACATGGATAGAGCAGGGTCAGGAATGGATGTTGCAGGTTCCGGGGTACAAATGCTTTAGTCGGAGTAGAGAAGAAGGTAGAAGGGGGGGTGGGGTAGCATTGCTAGTCAAGGACTGTATCACAGTGTCGGAGAGAAAGTTTGATGAGGACTTGTCAGTTGAGGTAGTATGGGCGGAGATTAGAAATAGGAGAGGAGAGGTCACCCTGTTGGGAGTCTTTTATAGACCTCCTAAAAGTTCTAGGGAGGTTGAGGAAAGGATTGCGGAGACAATCCTGGTTAGGAGTGAAAGTAATAGGGTAATTGTTATGGGGGACTTTAACTTTACGAATATTGATTGGAGTTGCTATAGTTCTAGCTCGCTAGAGGGGTCAGTGTTTGTACAAAGCGTGCAGGAAGGTTTTTTGTCTCAGTATGTAGACAGGCCAACTAGAGGTGAGGCTATATTGGATTTGGTGCTGGGAAATGAGCCAGACCAGGTGCTAGACTTGGAAGTTGGTGTGCATTTTGGTGATAGTGACCACAATTCGGTTACGTTCACCTTAGTGATGGGAAGAGATAGGCATGAACCTCGGGTCAGCAATTTTAGCTGGGGTAAGGGCGATTATGAGGCTATCAGGAGTGAATTAGGAAGCATGGATTGGATTAGGGGATTACAGGGACTGGGAACGTCTGAAATGTGGAGTTTTTTCAAGGAGCAGCTACTGCGAGTCCTTGATAGGTATGTCCCTGTCAGGCATGGTGGATTTGGTAGATCTAGGGAACCGTGGTGCACTAAAAGAGTTGAGTCGATGGTTAAAAAGAAAAAGGAGGCTTATGTTCGGATGAGATTGGAGGGCTCAGATAGTGCACTAGAAAGCTTTAGATTGGCTAGGAGGGAGTTGAAGAGTGAGTTGAGAAGGGCTAAAAGAGGACATGAGAAGACTTTGGCTGATAGGATTAAGGAGAATCCTAAGGCGTTCTATAGGTATGTCAAGAACAGAAGGTTGGTCAGGGCAAGATTAGGGCCAGTTACAGACAGCAGGGGGAAGTTGTGTGTGGAACCGGAGGAGATTGGAGAAGTATTGAACCAATATTTCTCTTCGGTGTTCACGCAGGGGGACATGAATATAGCTGAGGAGGACATTGGGTTGCAGGGGTGTAAAATAGACAGTATTACGGTTGATAAAGGGGATGTGCTGGAAATTCTTGAGGGGCTGAAAATAGATAAGTCCCCTGGTCCGGATGGGATCTACCCTAGGATTCTTTGGGAGGCTAGAGAGGTGATTGCAGAGCCTCTGGCTCAGATCTTCAGGTCGTCATTGGTCTCTGGTGTAGTCCCGGAGGATTGGAGGATAGCGAATGTTGTCCCATTGTTTAAGAAGGGGAACAGAGACTTTGCCGGGAATTATAGACCGGTGAGTCTTACTTCTGTTGTGGGCAAGGTTTTAGAAAAAATTATTAGGGATAGGATTTATAGTTATTTGGAGTGTAATGAATTGATTAGAAATAGTCAGCATGGTTTTGTAGCGGGTAGGTCGTGCCTTACTAACCTTATTGAGTTTTTTGAGAAGGTGACCAAAGAGGTGGATGGGGGCAAGGCAGTTGACGTGGTATACATGGATTTTAGTAAGGCGTTCGATAAGGTTCACCATGGTAGGCTTCTGCAGAAAATGCAGATGTATGGGATTGTGGGTAATCTAGGAAGTTGGATCAGGAATTGGCTATCAGATAGGAGACAGAGGGTGGTGGTGGATGGTAAATATTCATCATGGAGTACAGTTACGAGTGGTGTGCCTCAGGGATCTGTTTTGGGGCCACTGTTGTTTGTAATTTTTATTAATGATCTGGATGAGGGTACAGTTGGGTGGATTAGTAAATTTGCTGATGACACCAAAGTTGGAGGTGTGGTAGATTGTGAGGAAGGGTGTCATAGTCTGCAGGGAGACTTAGATAGGTTGCAGAGCTGGGCTGAGAGGTGGCGGATGGAATTTAATGCGGAGAAGTGTGAGGTAATTCACTTTGGTAGGAGCAACAGATGTGTCGAGTATAGGGCTAACGGGAGGACTTTGAATAGTGTGGATGAACAGAGGGATCTAGGTGTGTGTGTACATAGATCCCTGAAAGTTGGGAATCAAGTAGATAAGGTTGTTAAGAAGGCGTACGGTGTCTTGGCGTTTATTGGTAGGGGGATTGAATTTAGGAGTCGCAGTGTAATGTTGCAACTGTACACTACTCTAGTGCGGCCGCACTTGGAGTACTGTGTGCAGTTCTGGTCCCCGCATTACAAGAAGGATGTGGAGGCGTTGGAGAGGGTGCAGAGGAGGTTTACTAGGATGTTGCCTGGTATGGTGGGGAGGTCCTATGAGGAGAGACTGAGGGATTTAGGGTTGTTTTCGTTGGAAAGAAGGCGGTTAAGAGGGGATCTTATTGAAACATATAAGATGATTAGAGGTTTAGATAGGGTGGATAGTGATAGCCTTTTTCCTCGGATGGAGAAAGCTAGCACGAGGGGGCATGGCTTTAAATTAAGGGGGGGTAGCTACAGGACGGATGTCAGGGGTAGGTTCTTTACCCAGCGGGTGGTGAGGGATTGGAATGCCCTGCCTGCTGCAGTTGTAAATGCGTCTAGTTTGGGGGCGTTTAAGAGATCTCTGGATAGGTTTATGGACGAAAAGGGATTGGTATAGGCTAGTGGGTCATTGTTTTTGTAACTGGTCGGCGCAACATCGTGGGCCGAAGGGCCTGTTCTGCGCTGTAATGTTCTATGTTCTATGTTGGAGACTTTTCAAAATGTATTTATTTTTATCCTACCCTCCTTTCTTATTCACCCTCATGTTTCTTTCCCCCACTTCACTTTCTGTACATTTTACAATGGATTAATTATTCTAATATAAACTGCTTAAGTTCTACATGTCTGTGAGGATTCTTCAGTCTGATCATAGAGTCATAGATTTACAGCATGGAAACAGGCCCTTTGGCCCAACTTGTCCATGCCGCCCTTTTTATAAAACCCCCAAGCTAATCCCAATTGCCTGCACTTGGCCCATATCCCTCTACACCCATCGTACCCATGTAAATATTAAATGCTTTTTAAAAGATAAAATTGTACTTGTCTCTACTACTACCTCTGGCAGCTTGCTCCAGACACTCACCACTCTGAAAAAATTGCCCCGCTGGACACTTTGGTATCTCTCCCCTCTCACCCTAAACCTATGCCCTCTAGTTTTAGGCTCCCCTACCTTTGGGAAAAGATATTGACTATCTACCTTGTCTATGCCCCTCATTATTTTATAAACCTCTATAAGGTCACCCCTCAGCCTCCTATGCTCCAGAGAAAAAAGCCTCTTTATAACTCAATCCATCAAGCCTCCATTCAGCCTCTCTTTATAACTCAATCCATCAAGTCCCGGTAGCATCCAAATAAATCTTTTCTGCACTCTTTCTAGTTTAATAATATCCTTTCTATAATAGGGTGACCAGGATTGCACATAGTATTCCAAGTGCGGCCTTATCAATGTCTTGTACAACTTCAACAAGACGTCCCAACTCCTGTATTCAATGTTCTGACCGATGAAACCAAGCATGCCAAATGCCTTCTTCACCACTCTGTCCACCTGTGACTCCACTTTCAAGGAGCTATGAACATGTACCCCTAGATCTCTTTATTCTTTAACTCTCCCTAATGCCCTACCATTAACCGAGTAAGTCCTGCCCTGGTTCAATCTACCAAAATGCATTACCTTACATTTGTCTAAATTAAATTTCATCTGCCATTTGTCAGCCCACTGGCCCAACTGATCAAGATCCTGCTGCAATTGGAGAGAACCTTCCTCACTGTCCACTATGCCACCAATTTTGGTGTCATCTGCAAACTTACCATGCCCCTATATTCTCATCCAAATCATTAATATAAATGACAAATAACAGTGGGCCCAGCACAGATCCCTGAGGCACACCGCTAGTCACAGGCCTCCAGTTTGAAAAACAACCCTCTTCAACCACCCTCTGGCTTCTGTCAAGAAGCCAATTTTGTATCCATTTCGATACCTCACCCTGGATCCCGTGAGATTTAACTTTATGCAACAACCTACCATGCAGTATCTTGTCAAAGGCCTTGCTAAAATCCATGTAGACAACATCAACTGCTAAATAAATTTCTGGAAACAATAAATTGGCAGTCAACAGCCCACAAAAATTTGTGATGAACTGAAAGCCCTGTTCCTCCTTTCACAGGATCCCATTTGACTTCAAGAGAATAGAATAATAGACCTTTTAACTGGCATCTAATAGCAACAAAGCAAATCACAAATAGTGGTAGTATTATACATGAAACTTCCTTGTAATGAATAACTATTTACAACTTGTGACATCACTTTGTCTTTAAGAAATGCATGTGTCATGTTCCTTATAATGTAGAGATGCTGGCGTTGGACTGGGGTAAACACAGTAAGAAGTCTCACAACACCAGGTAAAAGTCCAACCAGTTTATTTGATAGTAATCGCACAAGCTTTTAGAAATGCTGTTCCTTCGTCGGGTGTGTGGAAGAACCTTAGTAACTGTATACTTTGGGGGTTAAATTGCAGATTTCTGCATTTAATTGCATGTGTGGACTGGAAATTGCTGTTCCAATTTATTCCAGTGAACCATGTTAGCTTCAGTTATTCTCGGCAAAGAAGGATTCAGCCACAAATGGAACTCGGGGAAAAAAGTCTCTGGCAAAATGAGAAAGGAACCCAAGTCCAACATCTGGTCCAGTCACTAATACAGCAACTAAATGCATTACTTAAAAGAGAACAGAAGTAACCCAACTCATTTATGTTTATGACCATTTTCATTAGAAGTTTAAAAAGACAATGTAGTTTAAAAGTTTTACCTTTATTTTTTCAGTATTTTGTGAAGTTCTTTTCCCAGAGACAATATCCAAGAGGCTTATCTCAAAGTTTTGTGCTTGAGCATTTTCAGCTGCTTTAGGAATTAGTTTGAGTTTCCGAGCCATCGTGTGATAGTCCTGTAATCTGACTTCCAGCTGAAAAATAAGGTGATTGAGGGGTAGGCTGTAAATCAGTACAAATAAAAAAAAATCAGTGCTAAATGTTTGGAAAAAGAATCAGTGTAATTTTTAATGTAAATGGTGGAAAGCTAGAAATAGTGGAGGTCCAAAGAGACTTTAGGATCCAGATAAGTTAAAATATAAACTGGTATAGAAAACAAACAAAAACTGGCCTTTGTATCTATAAGACTGGAAAACAGGTACAAATTATGCTGCAGGCATACAAAGCCCGACCCAAACCTGAAGTATCACGTTCAGTTCCGCGCATCACACCATAGGAAAGGTATATTGGCTTTGGCGCTACCTGGACTCCAAGAATTAAATTACAAGGAGAAATTGCATATCCTATGGCTGTATTTCCCGGAATTCAGAAGATTAACAGGCAATTTGTTTGAACATTTTTAGTTAGTAGGGAAACCGATCGGGTAGAGAGAAATCATTTCTGTTGGTTGGATTGTTTAGGATTGGGGACAGTCTAAAAATTAGAGCCAGGTCTTCCAGGAGTGAGATTAGGAAACACTTCTGCACGCAGAGTGCTAGGAGCTGATATTGGATCAATAATCAATTCTGATTGATAAATTTCTGATAACCAAAAAGGACATGGTTTTTTTTCATTCCTTCACAGGATTTGGGCGTCACCGGCTAGGCCAGCCATTGTTGCCCATCCCTTATTGCCCTCGATGGGGCGGCATGGTAGCACAGTGGTTAGCACTGCTGCTTCACAGCTCAAGGGACCTGGGTTCGATTCCCGGCTTGGGATACCGTCAGTATGGATTTTGCACATTCTCCTTGTGTCTGCGTGGGTTTCCTCCAGGTGCTCCAGTTTCCTCCCACAGTCCAAAGATGTGTGGGTTAGGTTGATTGGCTATGCTAAAATTGCCCCTTAGTGTCTGAGATGCTTAGGTTAGAGGGATTAGTGGGTAAAATATGTAGGGATATGGGGGTAGGGCCTGGGTGGGATTGTGGTCGGTGCAGATTCGATGGGCCGAAGGGCCTCTTTCTGCACTGTAGGGTTCTATGATTCTAGCTGCCAGCTGAGCACATAGAGTTAGGTTACAGATCAACCATAATGCCATTGAATGGTGAAAATGCTTCGAGTGTTTAAATGGCCTACTCCTGTTCCTAGGAGTTTAATCTTGGTAAAGTCTGGAATCCTATGCTCTTTATTTATCAGCTGCAACTTTTAGTTAAAATTAAACGAACAGTTAATTAAGTATGCAAACAATTCATAGTCTTGTTACAGAGCACTCCTCACCATTTCCTTGGCCTTGGTCACTTTTATCTCTTCATTCCACATCCTTTTTTCTGCATCTTCAAGGCTTTTGTTCAGGAAAATTATTGTCTGCTGCAGTTCATTTTTCTCATGGTTGATTTTCTTGACATCAACAGCTGAGACTTCCTGTACATCATATATCTGCTGTAATTTGTTGTTCTCCTCTTTAACTGCATCTAACTCCAGCTCTTAGGAAAGAGGGATACAACATCGAATGAAGAGGTTTTGAAGGAAACAGAAATAACAATCTTGTCTAACAGCTGACATCAGCAAATAATAATACAATAATAAAAGTTATCTACCTTTGTGATTGTGGACTAAGTTAAAAACCACTTTGATTAGCACTAAAAAGCAACATAACCATGCAGGCATTTTCACAGTCATCTAATGAAAGAGCACAGCCTGAAACTGAAACAGGTGCTACCAGACTTGCTGTGTACTTCCAACATTTGCTACTTATTTCAGATTGCCAGCATCTGCAGTATTTGGTGTTTGCATTAATTTTTCATTCACTGCCACTTTCCAGGTGTGCACTCTTTGAAGTAGTTCTGTTCTTCTACAGAACTTTTGTTCACCTTCATTGCTTTCAGTTTCCCTTTGCACATTTTGATGAGGATGTACGAAGACCTGTTTTCACAGCCACATTTCCTTCCTCTGCTCCAACTTATTCTACAGATTCCAACTGTAATTCACCATTCAGATACAACCTGTCCAGCTTGTATAAATCCCATCTTCTCAGAGCCAGTCCCAAAGTTCCAGGAATCTGAAGCCCTCCCTCCTGCATCAACTTTCCAGCCACGCATTAATCTGCCTTAATCTCCTATTTCTGTACTCACTTACTCATAGCACTGGGAGTAATCTGGAAGTTACTACATTTGAGGTTCGGCTCATTAGTTTTCGACCTAGCTCCCTAAATACTGGTTGCAGGATCCCATTCCCTCTTCATACCCAAGTTATGGGTACCATTGTTGCCCACAACATCTAGCTGATTACCCTCTCCCAGAAGAATGTCCTGCAGCTGTTCTGTGAAATCCCAGACCCTGGCATTAGACAGGCAACATACAACTGGAATTTTAGGCCGTAATTTTCATCTCTATGAAAACAGTGAATATGGGGAAATATTTTGTCTATTTTACTCAGCTAGTTAATATCAAAGAGCTGGAATTTCTTTACACAGAGCTGCGACAATGTGGAGTGTGCTGACACATTGGTTGGAGTAGATAGCATTGACATTTCTCTGGAGGTCAGATGCATATTTGGGAGAAGGGGAATAGGGGCAGGAAAGAAAGGGGTAATCAGAGCAGGGTGATTTGTATCGAGCATAAACAGCAGCTTAGACTAATTGGATTGAAATGCGCTTCTCTGTGCCTGTACAAGATGAAATACTGAGGTCAATTTAAATGGCAAAATAGTCATTTTGTAGTGGAGCTTCAGTATTGCTGGAAAAAACAGATGCATTGTCAAAGTCTTTTGTCTCATCAGGATAGATTCACAAGAGCACTAATTGTAATGGCAATTTAACTGCATGAGATGAGTGCTGATTCATTGGCAAGTGGAACACTTAAGTGCCAAGCTTCTGTTTCAATTCAAACCTAGCAGGACCGACAAAAGACGACACAATGCTGGATCTTCTAGGCAACAAATCCAGACAAGAGCTTCGAGAAAGCAGTGGGGGAGCATTTTAGTGAAAGCAACCACAACACAGTAGGATTCAAATTTTTTTATGCAAAAGGAAAAGATCAGAGAATTCCTACAGTGCAGAAAGAGGCCATGCAAGTCCTGATCCCCATAACCCCACGTATTTAACCTGCTAGTCTCTGACAATAAGGGGCAATTTAGCATGGCCAATCAACCTAATCATAGAATCGTAGAACCCTACAGTGCAGAAACAGGCCCTTCGGCCCATCGAGTCTGCACCAACCACAATCCCATCCAGACCCTACCCCCATATGCCAACACATTTTACCCGCTAATCCCTCTAACCTAAGCATCCTAGTACAGTAAGGGCAATTTTAGCACAGCCAATCAACCTAACCCGCACATCTTTGGACTGTGGGAGGAAACCGGATCACCCGGAGGAAACCCATGCAGACACGAGGAGAATGTGCAAACTCCACACAGACAGTGACCCGAGCCAGGAATTGAACCCATGTCCCTGCTGCTGTGAAGCAGCAATGCTAACCACTGTGCTACCGTGCCACCTAATTGACCCACCTTCGAGTGTGGGAGGAAACCAGAGCACCCGGAGGAAACCCACACAGATACGGGGAGAATGTACAAAATCCATACACATGGCCCATAAAAAATGGTTAAGGATCAAAAGGAAAGGCAGATTTTTAAAAAATAACATAAGAACTGGTCAAAGTAGACTGGAAACAGCTCCTTGTGAGAAAATCACAGAGCAGCAAGATGGGTGCCCATAGAGAAAATAGGGAGAGTACAGGCTCAACATGTTCCCTTAAGGGTGACATGTAGGAGTAACAAACCCAGGGAACCCTGGATGCCTGGGAATATTCAGGGCTGGATAAAAAAGAAAAGAGAGGCTTTTAGCAGACACAAAGGGAACAAACCAGCAGAGGCCTTAGTAGAGTATAGAAAGTGCAGGGGAACTTAAAGCAATTAAGGGAGTAAAGAGGGGGGATGAAAAATCACTGGTGAGTAAGATTAGGGAGGATTCAAAGATATTCAATACGTATATTCAAGGGAAAGCGGATAACTGGGGAAAGCATAGGACCTGTCAGGAACCAAGTGAGTGTGGATCTGTTCTGCAATCTACACCAATCTGTGTGTAGACTGCAGAACATTGGTAGAGTTTTAAACATGTAGTTCACATTTGTCTTCGTTTGGAAGAGAGATGTAGGGACAGAATTTGCTAAGAGGAACTGTGAGGTTCTTGAACTGTTTGACATAAGGAGTGAGGAGCTCTTGAAGGTTTTTATAGTATCCCTATAATGCAGGTGGTGGCCATTCGGCCCATCAAGCTTGCACCAACAACAATCTCATCCAGACTCTATCCCTGTATCCCTAAATATTTATCCTGTTAATCCCCCGACACAGCCAATCTACATAACTCGCACAGCTTTCAACTGTGGGAAGAAACCAGCGTACCCAGAGGAAACCCATGCAGATATGGGAAAAATGTGCAAACTTCACACAGTCACTCAAGGCCAGACCTGGGTCCCTGGCACTGTGAGGTAGCAGTACTTATCACTCTGCCACCATGCCACACACCATTTTGGCTTAAAAGTTGTCAAATCATCAGGTCCGGTTGCACCCCAGGCAGGGATGAGATTACAGGGGCCCTAATTTTTAATTCCTCTCTGACAGAGGAGGTCCCGGAGGACAGCTAAAGTGCTTTCACTTTTCAAGAAAGATGATAGAGATAAACCAGAGAATTACAGACCAGTGAGTCTCACATCAGTGGCAGGGAAACTACTGGAGAAAACTGCGAAGGAGAGAATTAATCTCCACTTGGAGAGCCATGGGTATGATCAGGGATAGCCAGCATGGCTTTGTCAGAGGGGAAGGGCAGGAAGTTAAGAGCGGATTTGAGGAAAAGGTTTTTCACCCGCAGGTGATGGGAGCCTGGAAGAAGTGGGAAACCTCACAATGTTTAAAAAGTACTTGGATGAGCACCTGAAATGTCATAACGTTCAAATGCTGGCAAGCATTACAATAGTGTAATTTTGTCAGTGCGGACTCAATGGGCTGAAGGGCTTCTTCTGCACTGCATAACTTTGACTATGACTCTAGGTTTACTGTCAGTGTTGCCACGGAGAATGAACCAGGAAATGGCTGTCCGCCAATCTTTTGTTTAGCTGAAAAAGGTGCAATGTGTGGACATGCGCCTTCTATCTGCAAAAGACAGGGCCCTGTAGGTGAGCCACATTAAGATGATCAATCAGGCTCAAATTGCTTATCTGTCTAATTCTTAGTGCAATCAAGATTGGTAGCAAGTGCTGTCCAATCACACAATTGTGTTTAATTTAGGGCACTAATTTTGAGTTTTGCAAACATGGGTTGGTTGGGGAACTGCGACTCCCCTAATCACAGGAAAGACTTTTGGGGCCAAATAGCCAATGCGTTCCTAATTATGCCAGGAGGTAGAGTGCTGTTGGTCAAGATAAATAATGTGTACCAACATACTTGCACTATCCAGTTTGTCTGACAGATTGGGCGGGGAATACAAATCTTCAAAAATAGTACATCAGGTGTGTACATGTAATTTTAGATTCCCCTAAAGGTGTGGCACTGCAAGCAGGTTTTGGTCACTGGATTCTAGATTCAAGATGTGTTTCCCAGGAATGGGTGAGTACTTTTGTAATTACCACCTGGTAGTTGGAGGGTCATGTGCCTAGTAGCTGGAAGCCATTAACTGAGCGAACCGAACTGGGGAAGGGGTGCAAGTACAGTATGACTGTGTAAAGTAACTGTGCTCAAAGCAGGGGACTAGGGACAGATACCTGGGAGCGTCCTACCAGCGGAGTGAAAAAAATCCACGTGGTAGATAAAGACTCAATTTAAGGGGTCGGGGATGGAATCTTGAATCGACTTACGGAGCACAGCAAAAACAAAAGCCACATTGCAAGAGAAGGCATCGAGGGACTAGACTGCACAAAAAGATTACAGATAGTTCAGGTGCGAGGAATCCCTCATGAAGGGACCACGAGAGTTCCAGGGTAGGAATCCCCATGGAGATACGCAGGAGAGGAGCAAGAAGAGGTAGTGAGGCAATGGGCTGCTAGATGGCAAAGTGCGGTCCAGGTTTGACAGACCCCAGTTGGGGATCTGATGATCGTTTGATTCAAACGGTAGTGACCAAGCATGGAAAATTATTAAAGAAAATAATGAAGGGGTACAATCCAGAGGCTCCGGAAATGGAACAGAAGGTGTGGTAGAGCAGGCAGTCAAAGTTCAGAGCCAAAATGGCAGCCGTGATACTGGCTGCTATGATGAGGAACCACCTTCAGAGGGAGGCAAAGCAAACAGTTAGCCATTGCCAAGACAGCAAAGGAGGAAATGAAGAATACCTGTGGGAAGAATTGTAACAGGACATTCAAAAAATTCCCCAGCAGTCTCCTCGTTGCAGAAGGGAAAAAAGAGGAAATGGGTCTGGGAAGTTTATTGGAAAGCACAGCATCAGTGATGGCAGCAGGTGACGTGTTAACTGTTTTCTTTTTGCTTTACCATGGGTATTCCCAAGAAGTTGCGGGGTGGGGGTCGTGGAAGCTGGAAGTGTGGCCCCTTTAGGTGGTGATCCTTCGAGGGCTACATGACAGGACCGGTGCCAATAAAGCACGAGTGCTCAAACCTGGGCTAATAGGGCAAACAATCCTGGGGCTGAAGGGCTTTAGTTGGAGTCAGGGTGTTGTTAGGCATTATTACGTTAGATAATCCTGATTATTCTAAGAATGATATCAGTCAGGTTCAGTGTGGCTCACTTACGCATGAACCAAGAACACTACAGCACAAACAGGCCCTTCGGCCCACAAGTTGCGCCGATCACATCCATACCTACCAAGCCCTAGAACTATCTGTAACTCTCAATCCCATATACGCATCCAGGAGTCTTTTAAAAGACCCCAGCGAGTTTGCCTCTACCACCACCGACGGCAGCCGATTCCACTCACTCACCACCCTGAGTGAAAAACTTACCCCTAGCATCTCCTCTGTACTTGCTCCCCAGCACGTTAAACCTGTGTCCTCTTGTAGCGACCATTTCAGCCCTGGGAAATAGCCTCTGAGAATCCACCCTATCTATTCCTCAACATTTTATAAACCTCTATCAGGTCACCTCTCAACCTTCGTCTCTCCAGGGAGAAGAGACCTAGCTCCCTCAACCTATCTTCATAAGGCATGCCTCCCAATCTAGGCAACATCCTTGTAAATCTCCTCTGCACCCTCTCAATAGCTACCACATCCTTCCTGTAGTGAGGCGACCAGAACTGAGCACAGTACTCCAAGTGGGGCCCGACAAGGGTCTTATGAAGTTGCAGCATTACCTCCCGACTGGTCATCATTTTCCATTCATCCTTGGTTTGGTGCCAGAGAATTGGAGCGTGGTCTTATTCAAGCAGCGGTGCAAGGACATGACTTATAATTGATTTGTTTAACATCAGTGGTAAGGTTTTAGAAAAAGATCAACTGCAATTTGGAGAAATTTGAGTTAATTAAGGAGAGCCAGCAAAGAGCCAGCATATTTGACTAATCGAATTTGAAGTAACAGAAGTTGAAGCAAGGGAAAGCACTAATGTTGTCTATGTGGAGTTTAAGAAAGTCCTGTCAAAGCATTACATTGAAGATTAGTTACCCAAAATTGAAGCTGATGTAATAAGTATAACTTGGATGAACATTGGCTAAGAGGCAAAAAACAGCATGTCTTGGCAATGGTTTGACAGTTGTGTTTCCAAAGGTCAGTGCTAGGACCACTGCATTTCTGATGACATATATAAAAACGACTTGGATATTGGAATGCAAAGTAAAGTTTCATAATTTGGCAATAATTCCAAACTTTAAGGATGATGCCAATCCAATGGATTATGACATTGGCTGGCAGATAAGTGGCATGGAATTTAATACAGCAAAACATGAGGCCAGGTGCTTGGACAGAAAAGGGGGAGGCAATGTAGACTAAGTTTTATGGTTCTAAAAAGTGTACAGGTCAGAGGGTTTGTACAGGACTTGGGGGTTTGTGTGCATAGTGACAGAACATATTGAGAGAGCAATTTGCAAAACATATTGGATCTTGGGCTTCATAAATAGAAGTCTAGAATTCAATGCAGAGAAGTTATACAGAACTTGTATCAAGTTCTGCTTTATCGGTTACCAGAGTACCACCCAGTTTTGTCCCATTACACTCTAGGAAGACATTAAGGTCTCAGAGGATACAGAAGAGATTTATCAGAATGCTTTCAGGGTTGAGGGATTTTTAAAAAGTACTTTTTACAGGATGTGGGATCGTTGGCACAACTAGCATTTGATGCAATTCCTAAATGCTCTTGGGAAGGTGGTGAGCAGCCACCTCGAACCGCTGCAGTCCTCTAGCTCCAAGTTTAGATCGAAGTCGCTGGGATTGTTCTTCAAGTAAAGGACGTTATGGGGAGATTTATTAGATGTATACAAAAGATTGCAACAGGTTAACTAATCTAGACAAAATAATGCTATTCCTATTGGCTAATGGCATTAAGATTAGGGGACAAAAGATTTACAGTTTTGGCAAAAGATGCAGAAGGGTGGGATGCAAGGAAGAGCTTTGTTTTTTTTACATAGTGAGTGGGACTGACTTGAAAGGCTCTCTCTCGAATGCTGGAAGCAGGAACTAATGCTTTCAAAAGGAAACTGAATTGGCACGTGAGTTGAAATAAACTTGAGAGCTATGGGATTCAACTAGTTTAAGGGGGCAAATTGAGTTGCTCTACAGAAAGCAGGCATGGATTCAACAGACTGAATGGCCTCCTTCTGTGCTTTAATGACTCTGAAATATAACCAATATAAAATGGAAAAAGTAGACTTATAGTTAGCTACAAGTTATTTTGCAATTACCTCAGTAAAATTACTTTAAAATTCTGATAATTTTCAGTTGTTGGAAACCATTGTAAATTTGTTACTAATTATTCTGCAATGGAGATGCAATGTTATTTTATAATCAATGTTCAACAATTACTTTCTTTCCAAAGTACCTGCAGACTCAATTTCATCTTTGATCCCTTTTGCTCTCTGTTCCAGAAGAGATTTGTGCTGTTCCATTTCTTCAAGGTATTTCTTGTATTTCTGTTGGTCCTTTTGCAAACTTGTTCTGGTTTTCTCCAGTGCCTGAACTCTGTCCTGAAATCAAAAGTCAAGTTAATGAAGAAGCTCAGCATTGTGCACCAGCTTCTTCACTTGAGTTTAAGGCTTAACCACATATCGAACAACATGGCAATACTTACAATAATTAAAGGAATTTTAAAAAATAAATCAAAGCAAGCATTGCTATGTTTCTTGTGAGTGTGCATCACCTTGAGAAATGTACAAGACTACATTTGTATTGTCCACAGGAACCATCAGAATAAAAGCTTTGAGACAGGAAAAGCTGCTGTATTGTGCTCTGTGCCACTAGAATACAGTACATTAAGGTCACCTATGGAAACTTGGTATTCTCCGCCTCATGGACACCACCATACAAGTACAAAACTAACCATAAATAATTATAATAAGATTGGACTTGAGATTCTACTGCAAGAGTAACAAAAAGGCCTCACCTTTCACACCTATGCTGTAATATTTAGCTCCCATCTCTGAACATCGTCAAAACTTCAGAACAAACTTAGATACAATACAGCCATGAGATGGAGGGCGAGCAAGTTTGGGGAGTGATAGGTTGAGTAACTGGGAGGTGGGTAATGAAGAGCAAAGGAACAGGACTGCGGGTGAGGTAAGGCGAAGGAAAAGACAGATAGAATCTTTGCCTGTATTTAGGTGCACTTTCAATGCAAACAAAAATCCAACAATGTTTTTAAACAACATTTGACACTGAGCCACAGAAATTGAAGAGCAGGTAAGGAGTAGGTTTTAAAGAGTGCCTTTAGGCGAAGAGAGAGGCAGAGAGATTCAGGGAGGAAATTCCACAGCTTAGACCCTTGGTAGCCGATGGCATGCCCACCTGTAGCAGAAAGATTAAAAAGGGCTGTTTAGTAGGTCAGGGGGCTAACCCCAAAGGCTAGTGAGCGTACTATCAAGTGGATCGGTTGGACTTAAACCTGGTGTTGTCGGACTTTTTGCTTAGTAGGTCAGAATCAGCATAGCCACAGATATTAGTAAGTAATAGGGCAGTGTCAAAGAACAAGGAACAGTACAGCACAGGAACAGGTCCTTCAACCCACCAAGCCTGCGCTGACGTCACAGGACGCCTGTCTAAGCTAAAGACCTTTTCATAGAATCCCTACAGTGCAGGAGTCTGCACTGACTCTTATCCAGGCTTACCCCATAACTCCATGTATTTACCCTGCTAACCTAGATATCATGGAATATGAAGGAGCAATTTAGCATGGCCAATCAAACTAATTCCTAACATCTTTGGAATATGGGAGGAAATCAGATCACAGAGGAAACCCAAATAGACATGGGGAGAACATACAAACTCCACACAGACAGTCACCCAAGGCTGGAATCAAACCCAGGTCCTTGGTGCTGTATAGAACACAATGGGTAGTGGTGGAAAGCTATTTAAGTGACCAGAGGCTGGTACACCATTATACACCACCAGGTTCAGTGTTGGGTCTCTTATATATGTAATGTGGGGAAAGTAAGTTTGCAGATGACACCAAGAGTGGTCGAGTGGTAACAGTGAAGGTGGCTTTGATCTCCTTTCAAGAGCACTTAAAATATCATAATATTTAGGGATATGGGACAAGTGCTAAAAATGGGATTGGTGCACCTTTTAGTGGTAGTTATTGTCAGTATAGACTCAATGGGCTGAAGGGCCTTTTCTGCACTGTAGGATTCTCTGCTTCTACGTGTAAATAGTACTGACAGATTTGGAAGGAAACGCCCATAATGATTAATCATCGCCTAGAACGAAAACAGGGATTCTAGGGGGCTGGTGCTCCTCTCACATCCTTACTTTGTCCTCCATAGAATACAATCCCTGGGTATCCACACAGGAGCTGAGGTAAGCTAATTCACTTGCCTGGAAAGTGCATTTTTTCCTTTTTTAGGCAAACTCCTGCCTCCTGATATCTTCCCAGTATTTCTTCTAGATTAGCCAAGTGTTGTTCTTTGGTGGCACAAATAATCAATACATCATCCAAATATACAACACCACATGGCAAGCCCGGCAATAAATTTTCCATGTTTCTTTGAGATATGGCACAAGGTGATAAGATACCAAAAGGCAAGCGTGTATACTGATATAGTCCTTTATGGGTATTAGTAGTTAAGCATCATCAAATTCCAACTGTTGATATGTATGTCTAATATCATGTATTACTGTCCTCCAGCCAGCCTTGCATATAGAAACATAGAAAATAGGAGGATGCCATTTGGCCCTCTGAGCCTGCTCCACCATTCATTATGATCATGGTCAACTCAATAGCCAGATCATGCCTTTCACTATATTCTTTTATCCCCTGCACCTCAAATGCTATATCTGCTTCCTGAAAACATTCAATATTTTGGCCTCAATTACTTTCTGTGGAAGGAAATTCCATAAGGTGACCACTCTCTGGGTGAGGAAATTTCTCATCTCCATCCTAAATAGTCTATCCTATATCCTCAGACTGTGACCACTGGTTCTGACACTATCGTGAACATCCTTCCTGCATCTAGCCTGACTAGTCCTGTTAGAATTTTATAGGTTTCTATGATATTCTCCCTTGTTTTTCCTGAACTCCAGGAACGCAGTCCTAACTGACTCAATCTCTCCTCATACGTCAGCCCTGCCATTCCAGGAATCAATCTGGTAAACCTTCGCTGCACTTCCTCTAGAGCAAGGACATCCTTGGAATTGAAAGCTAGCCTTAGTGATGGCAATCATAAAACTCAGGTATTGTAAAATCTAGTTCAGTAATGTCCTTTAGGGAAGAAAATCTGATGCTATTACCCATTCTGGCTTACAAGTTACTCCAGAGACACAGCAATATGGCTGACTTTTAACTGCCCTCTGAAAGGGTCTAGTAAGCCACTCAAAGGGCGATTAGAGAGAAGCAACAAGTACTGCCCCAGCCAGCAACCACCACATCCCAGGAAAGTATAAAGAAAGCAAAATTTAGGATAAAGCAGCCTGCTTGATTGTTTGTGGAAGGGGTGCCATTCATTCTCTCCACCAGTAACACACAGTGGTAGCAGTGTGTGCCACGTACAAGACACACTGCAGGAATTCACCAAGGATCTTTAGGCAGCACCTTCCAAGCCCATGACCATGACTATCTAGAAGGACAAAGGCAGCAGATATTTGGGCACACCACCACCTGGAAGTTCCCCTCTAAGTCACTCATCCTTACCTGAAAATATATCGTCGTTCCTTCACTGTTGCTTAATACAACCCTGGGGCTCCCTCCCTAACAACACCAAATGGACTGCAGCAGTTCAAGAAGGCAGTTCACTACCACCTTCTCAAGGACAATTAGGGATGGGTAATAAACGTTGGCCTAGCCAGCTATGCCTGCATTACTTGAATGGATTAAAAAAGCTAATTCTCTGGATAGCACTGGTCTTATAAGAATGGAAGAGAGTGCAGCTCCACTCAGCTGGATAACGGTGGACAGGTATTGGAAAAGAAAGGTGCGGTGAACCATGCAAAACCTGATACGGATCAAGGATGAGGAATAGTTTCTTTGTCACAACGCATAGGGTGTTATTTGATTATTGCTGAAGAGAGAAACATGTTGCTGAATCTTCTTTTCTGCTCAATAGAACAAATGCAAGAATACAAAATTTCAAACAATGATAATTTTTCTTATAAAAGGATGCTGATTGGTCAGTATGTTAGCTCTAATTGCCGGAGGTGCTGTCTCAAAACAACAGGGCTCTCCAAGCTCCTGAGTAATTTTAAAAAAAGGCACAAGGATTGAACATATTCCTTTTGTTTGCAGAGTGTGAGGCCTACGTTTGACTGTTGGTCACTTCTAGCGAGCTTAAATAATCCACGTTACAAGGTCAACTCATTATTTTAAATTGGTTGTTAGTGCAGCTATTAATGCACTCAGGATTGTTCAGCAAATACTACCCAAGCATAGAGTCATATCTAATAGTGAGTTTTGTTTTAGGGTGTGCAAGTGTCAATCCAAAGAGATATTCTGCCTACCACATAGTTCAACAATGTAGTCTATGAACTTCATTACCGGCGCAACTCAACAAGTGGCTAATCAAATCAAATAGCATGTTTGTCCACTCATTTATAATAATGTGCAGACCACTTAACCAACTCGTTCTCAATCAAAAACTCTTTTCTCCAAGAGATACTATCACATTCAGCTACTCTCCATCACTGAGACCAACTTCCAGTCCTATTAAAAGTGTTGAGATTGAGTAATTGAGATCTGACCCACTAAGTGGCCAGCATAGTGGGTCAGACCTCAAATAATGACGAGACAGAGTATATGAATGAGATAGAGAATCAGATGAACTGGTGCAGCAATAATAATCTCTCCCTCAATGTCAACAAAATAAAGGAGATTGTCATCGACTTCAGGAAGCATAAAGGAGAACGTGCCCATCTACATCAACGGGGACCAAGTAGAAAGGGTCGAGAGCTTCAGGTTTTTAGGTGTCCTGATCACCAACAACCTGTCCAGGTCCCCCCATGGTGACATTAGTTAAGAAAGCCCATCAACACCTCTATTTTCTCAGAAGACTAAGGAAATTTGGCATGTCAGCTACGACTCTCTCCAACTTTTATAGATGCACCATAAAATCACTCTTTCTGATTGTTTCATAGCTTGGCCCAAGACTGCAAGGAACTACAAAAGGTCGTGAATGTTGCCCAAGCCATCACACAAGCCAGCCTCCCATCCACTGACTCTGTCTACACTTTTTGCTGCCTCGGCAAAGCAGCAAGCATAATTAAGGATCCTACACACCCTGGACATTCCCTCTTCCACCTTTTTCCTGAGGGAAAAAGACACAAAGGTCTGAGGTTACGTACCAACCGATTCAAGAACAGCTTCTTCCCACAGCTGTCAGACTTTTGAATGGACCTACCTTGCATTAAGTTCATCCTTCACTACATCCTAGCTATGACTGCACTCTCTTGTTTCCTTCTCTATGTTTTGTCTGTATAGCGTGCAAGAAACAATACTTTTCACTGTATACTAATACATGTGGTAATAATAAATCAAATCAAACGCCCCTCTCCAAAATCTATTGTGTTTTTTTTAAATTGCATTGCTGGGTTGTGGGTTTTTTTTCCTTTTGTGCTTTCCATAGAGGGTCCTAGGCACAAGGGCTGTTGGGAAGTGAGTGAGGGAGTATAAAAACAAGGCCACAGTAGATAGCAGGCAGCGTCGGGAGCGGGCAGCAGAGGGAGGTGGGTGCTGAGTGAGTACTGCAAGGGCTTTGGTTCACAGGGCTCAGGCAAGACAGAGTTAGGCAAGGTGAGCTACTTGTCAAGTTTTTCAAAGTGTGTCCATAGGTCAGAGGGTAGTCAAATAAATGGCAGGGACCATGGGGAGACATGTCAACTGTGTAAGGTGCAATATGTGGGAGTTCCTGTAGACACAGCATCTCTGGAGAGTCCACATCTGCACCAAATGTCTGGAGTTGCAGCGTTTTGAGGGCCCGGGTTAGGCAACTGGAGTTGAGGCTGGAGGATTTATTTTTAGTGAGGGAAAATGAGGCGCTAATGAATAGGAACCACGTTCAAGAGGGGATCTCAGAGTCAAGGAGGGGGGATGAGTGGGTTACAGTTAGGAAGGGGAAAAAGAAGAGGAGTAATGTTCCAAAGGCTACCCCAGGGGTAGTATCTCAAGATAGCAGGGGTAAGGCACCAACTGAGGTGGAAAGGGCACGAGAGGAAGAGGAAAATACCTCAGAGGGAAGGAAGGGGGCTGAATGTGAGACAGTGGTGGGGGACGGGAGGGTTAGAGGAATTGATAGGCTGTTCTGTGGGCAAAAGCAGGACTCCAGGATGGTGGTCTGCCTCCCTGGAGCTGGGGTACAGGATGTGTCGGAGAGGGTAGAGGGAATCTTGAAGGGCCAAGGGACCCAGGCAGATGTAATTATACATGTAGGAGAGAAGGATATAAGAAGGAAGAGTAGGGGGAAATACATAAGAACATAAGAAATAGGAGCAGGAGTAGGCCATCTAGCCCTTCGAGCCTGCCCCGCCATTCAATAAGATCATGGCTGATCTGTCGTGGCTCAGTTCCACTTTCCCACCCTCTCCCCATAACCCTTAATCCCCTCGCTTATCAAAAACCCATCAACCCGCGTCTTAAAAATATTTAGCGAGGCAGCCTCCACCACCTCAACAGGCAGAGAATTCGAGAGATTCACCACCCTTTGAGTGAAGAAGTTCCTCCTCAACTCTGTTCTAAACCGCCCCCCCTTTATCTTGAGGCTGTGCCCCCTAGTCCTACTGTCCTTTCTGAGCGGGAAGAGTCTCTCCACCTCTATCCTATCCATCCCATTCAACATCTTATATGTCTCAATGAGATCTCCCCTCATTCTTCTAAACTCTAACGAGTACAAGCCTAGTTTATTCAGCCTCTCCTCATAGCTCAACCCCCTCAACTCCAGCATCAGCCTAGTAAACCTCCTCTGCACTCCCTCCAAGGCCAAAATATCCTTGGCATAGGTGCGGCGACCAAAACTGCACACAGTACTCCAGCTGTGGCCTCACCAATGCCCTATACAGCTGCAGCAAGACCTCCCTACTTTTATATTCAATCCCCCTCGCTATGAAGGCCAGCATCCCATTAGCCTTCCTGCACCTGCAAGCTGGGTTTTTGCGAATCATGCACAAGGACCCCAAGGTCCCTCTGCACCGTCGCCTGCTGCAGTTTTTCGCCACGTAAGTAATAGTCCTTCCTACCATTATTCCTACCAAAGTGGACCACCTCGCACTTGCCAACATTAAATTCCATTTGCCAGTTCCTGGCCCATTCGCCCAGCCTATCTAGATCCTTCTGCAGACTCTCCACACCCTCCGCGCAATTTGCCGTTCCACCAATCTTGGTGTCATCAGCAAATTTCAACACCATACCCTCGGTTCCCTCCTCCAGATCATCTATATGAATGGTAAATAGCTGAGGCCCCAGCACCGACCCCTGGGGCACTCCACTAGTCACCAACTGCCAATCCGAATAGCACCCATTGACCCCCACTCTCTGCCTCCTATTTGACAGCCAATCCTCTATCCACGCTAACACACTACCCCCAACTCCATGCCCCCTTACCTTCTGCAATAACCTCTTGTGAGGTACCTTGTCAAACGCCTTCTGAAAATCAAGACAGACCACATCCACCAGCTCTCCTCTATCCACCGCCCTAGACACATCCTCATAGAACTCCAATAAATTTGTCAGACACGACTTCCCCTTAACAAAACCGTGCTGCGTCTGCTCCATCAAGCAATTCCCCTCAAGATGCCTCGCTATTTCCTCCTTGAT
The DNA here is from genome assembly GCF_965287045.1 of Carcharhinus amblyrhynchos. Taxonomy (NCBI): domain Eukaryota; kingdom Metazoa; phylum Chordata; class Chondrichthyes; order Carcharhiniformes; family Carcharhinidae; genus Carcharhinus; species Carcharhinus amblyrhynchos. The sequence continues at coordinate 43,169,730 of NC_137349.1, forward strand.
GACGGATTCTAACATTTTACCTACAACAGACATTAAACTAACCGGCCTATAATTCCCTGCCTTTTGCCTGGCACCCTTCTTAAACAACGGCGTAACATTAGCCGTTTTCCAATCTTCCGGCACTTCCCCGGAATCCAGCGACGTTTGGAAAATAACCACCAAGGCATCCACTATCACCTCCGCCATTTCTTTCAGAACCCTTGGATGCATTCCATCCGGTCCTGGGGACTTGTCCACAATCAGTCCCTCCAGTCTGTCGAGCACCGCCTCTCTAGTAACAATAACGTCATCGAGACCCTCCTGTCCTACCACCTTTCCATCGCTAAAACCCGGCAAATTATTCACGTCCTCCTCCGTGAAGACCGAAACAAAAAAGTTATTCAAGGCCTCAGCCATTTCCCCATCCCCTACCACTAAGTCCCCCCTCTCATCCTCTAAGGGTCCAACGTTCACCCTAGCCAGCCTCTTCCTTTTTATATATGTATAAAAACTCTTGCTATCTTGTATACGTACGCAGTTCAGGGAGTTAGGGGCCAGGCTGAAGTGTAGGGCCTCCAGGGTGGCAATCTCTGGGCTGCTGCCAGTGCCCAGCAATAGCAGGGATAAGAATAATGAGATCCTGCAGCTGAATGCATGGCTGAGGGATTGGTGCAGGACAGAGGGTTTTAGTTTTGTTGACCATTGGGAAGTCTATGCAAAGGAAGGGCACTTCTATAAGAGGGATAGGGAACACTTAAATGGGAAGGGGACACATATTTTAGCTGGGAGGTTGGCTGGAGTGTTTAGGCAGGGTTTAAACTAGTATGGGGGCGGGGGGGTGGTGGGGAGGAGAGAGACAGCTCAGGCACTGGGAGTGAGTTGGAGGTCAGGGTAAGTCTAGTTGGTAGGAAAATCCCCCAGGAGAAGGAGGATCCGAGAGGGCCTGAGGGTCTTAGGTGCATCTGTTTTAATGCGAGGAGTGTGACGGGAAAGTCGGATGAACTTAGGGCCTTGATGTTCGTGAGGAATTTAGATGTGGTGACAGAGACGGAGACGTGGTTAAAGGAGGGGCAGGACTGGCAGCTAAATGTTCCAGGGTGTAAGTGTTTTAGGCGTGATAGGGGAGGGTTGAAAACAGGAGGGGGAGTGGCACTCTTAGTTAGGGAGCAGATCACAGCGGTACAAAGAGAGGATAACATGGAGGGGTTGGAAATTGAGTCTCTGTGGGTGGAGTTGAGGAATAGGAAGGGGGCCATTACTATGCTAGGGGTGTACTATAGGCCGCCCAATAACCCACGGGCAGTGGAAGAGAGTATATGTAGGGACATTTTGGATAAGTGTAGGAAGAATAGGGTTGTTGTACTGGGAGATTTTAATCTCCCTGGGGCGGATTGGAAGGTGCCTAGAGCTGGGGGGTCTGATGGGGAGAAATTCCTAAGATGTGTATTGGAAGGATCCTTCCAACAGTATGTAGATAGCCCGACTAGAGAGGGGGCAATACGGGATTTAGTTCTGGGAAATGAGCCGGGTCAGGTGGTTGAGGTTGCGGTAGGCGAACATGTGGCTAATAGTGACCACAACTCCGTCTACTTTAGGGTACGAATGGAAAAAGATGAGAGCTGTCCTAAGGGGAGGGTGCTAAATTGGGGGAAGGCTAGAAACAGCTGGATTAGGCAGGAGCTTAGGGATACAGACTGGGATAGGCTGTTGGAAGGCAAGACCACGTTAGGCATGTGGGAGTCTTTCAAGGGAAAATTGCAAAGGGTGCAGGAAAGGCATGTGCCGGTTAGGAGAAAGGATGGGAAAGGTAGGATTAGGGAACCGTGGATTACGAGAGATATAGAAGACCTGGTTAGGAAGAAACGAGAGGCGTATGTCAGGTCTAAGCAGCTGGGAACGGAGAGAGCGTTGGAGGAATACAGAGAGAGTAGGAGGGATCTCAAAAGGGGAGTTAGGAGAGCAAAGAGGGGGCATGAGATGGCTTTGGCAGGTAGGGTTAAGGAGAATCCAAAGGCGTTTTACTCCTATCTTAAGAACAAAAGGGTGGTTAGAGGTAAAATCGGTCCTCTCAGGGACAGATGTGGAGAATTGTGCTTAGAGGCAGAGGGAATGGGGGAGATCCTGAATGAATACTTTGCGCGGTATTCACAAAGGAGAGGGGCTTAATGTCTGGTACGGTCATTGAGGGAGCGGCAGACCAATTGAAAGATCTATCGATTACGAGGGAAGAAGTGTTAGGGCTTTTAGAGGGCATTAAAACCGATAAATCTCCAGGGCCTGATTGCATTTATCCTAGGCTGCTTAGAGTGGTGAGGGCTGAGATTGCTGGGCCTCTGACGCAAATCTTTGTCTCTTCTTTGGACACAGGTGAGGTCCCAGAGGACTGGAGGATAGCAAATGTGGTACCGTTGTTTAAAAAGAGTAGGAGGGATAGCCCGGGTAACTATAGGCCGGTGAGCTTAACGTCAGTGGTAGGTAAGTTGATGGAGAGGATTCTTAGGGATAGGATGTACGCGCACTTGGAGCGTTGCGATCTGATTAAGGATACGCAGCATGGCTTTGTCAAGGGGAAGTCTTGCCTTACGAATCTGGTAGAATTCTTTGAGGAGGTGACAAAAACGGTTGACGAAGGACGAGCCGTTGATGTCGTCTATATGGATTTCAGTAAGGCGTTTGACAAAGTCCCTCATGGTAGGTTGGCACAGAAGATTAAAGCTCATGGGATATGTGGTCAGGTATCTAGATGGGTAGAGAACTGGCTTACAAAGGAGTCAGAGAGTAGTAGTGGAGGGGTCTTTTTCCAGCTGGAGGTCTGTCGCTAGTGGTGTGCCGCAGGGACTGGGACCTCTTCTCTTTGTAGTCTATGTAAATGATTTGGAAGAGGGAGTAGGTGGTGTGATCAGCAAATTTGCTGATGACACCAAGATGGCTGGATTGGCAGGCAGTGAGGAGCAGTGTCTGGCAATACAGCGGGATATTGCTAGGCTGGTTGACTGGGCAGATACGTGGCAAATGGAGTTTAATTCAGATAAATGTGAGGTGATGCATTTTGGCCGGAAAAATGTAGGGGGAAGTTATATGATAAAGGGTAAGCCCGTAAGGAGTATAGAATTGCAACGAGATCTGGGGGTGCTAGTGCACAAGTCTTTGAAGGTGGCAGTGCAAGTGGAGAGTGTGGTGAAGAAAGCCTATGGTATGTTAGCCTTTATAGGAAGGGGTGTAGAATATAAGAGCTGGAGTCAGATGTTGCAGTTGTACAGAATGTTGGTGAGGCCACATTTGGAGTACTGTGTACAGTTCTGGTCGCCTTACTACCGGAAGGACGTGGAGACTCTGGAGAGAGTGCAGAGGAGGTTTACCTGGATGTTGCCTGGAATGGAAGGACTGGGGTATGAGGAAAGATTGAAGAAATTGGGGCTCTTTTCCCTTGAAAGACGCCGACTGAGGGGGGATCTAATAGAGGTATATAAGATTATGAAGGGTATAGATAGAGTAAACAGAGGTAAGCTATTTCCTATAATAGAGACACGTAGGACAAGGGGCCATGGACTTAAGGTGAGGGGGGGAGAGGCACAACACAGATATTAGAGGGAGGTTTTTCACACAGAGGGTAGCGGGGGTATGGAATGCTCTGCCAAGTAAGGTGGTGGAGGCAAACACACTAGAGTCCTTTAAGAGATACTTAGACAGGCACATGACTGAGTTGGAGATGGGTGGATATAGGAGGTCCTTTTAAATAAGGCTCATTAGCATTGGGGCATCCCTGGTAATGTAAATGGGTATAGCATGATAATAATGTTTTTTCTCTTTTCATTCACAGGTTTTAAGTCGGTCCACCTCGTGTCCAATGAGGGGCATACACGTGATGGGTCGTACTGGGGCTGCTCTTGGTTGTTCGAGATTGGCCTAGTGCTTCATGTCGTTAGTGTGTGCCTAAACTGGACAAGATACCGGGCAAGACGACAGCTCAGTGACTATCGCTGATTGCTGTGCAGACACATGGATTTGGGCCGGTGTCTGTGGGAGTTTGCACATTCTCCCCGTGCTTGCGTGGGTTTTCTCCGGGTGCTCTGGTTTCCTCCCACACCCCAAAGATGTGATGTTAGGCTGATTGGCAGGAATAAATTGTCCCTAAATCAGTTTCCCTCAATCTGGATGGCCATAAAACATTAGACAGGAGTCGTGGGTAGAGGGGTGGACTGGTGGTGTTGAGATGGCAGCGTGGGCTCGTTGGGCCTGTTTCCCAGGCTGATTTTGTTCTTTGCTCTTTATTTGTTTCTAGAACTCCAAGATCTTTCTTACATGCCAGAACTACACTGCCAACATTAGAACTAGCTCAAAGCAACATGCCATTCTGACCCCGAAGCCCCTACCCAGCCCCTAAATAAAACAAGGGCCCAACAGCAATTTGCAACTCTTGTCACAACTCAGAACCCTAGCCCCCCCACCCCACCCCCACCAAAAGTAAATCACACCACTTTGATCCCAGAGCCCCCCCTCCTGCATCACAGGCCCTCTTCCCAACGGTCCTTGCACCAACCTGACACTGTGATCTAACATTCCAGATCTAATTATCCACATTATCAAATCACAAATCATTGCACTCTCAGGTTCGTTAAGTATAAAAAAAAATGAGACAAACTAGCAGGTCCATTTTTATACTCTGTTATAATGAAACAAGGGAATAAATTTGTGTTATATTTATATTACAATGGCTCATTTTATAAGCGATTAAGACAGCAAGGAATAGACAAGTTTCAAATGTAGATTAGGTAAACATGGAAAAATAAAAATGAGTAACAAACACACTGAAAGTCACTAACCGGCTCGTTCTGTTTTTCTTTCTCCAGCTTTTCAAGTTCCTCTCCCAAACTCCTGTTTTCTGCAGTGACAGCTTCAAACTGAGCTTCATCCACCCCAAAATGCTGCTCTGCAATGCATGATGTTGGTATTTTTCAATAAATCCTGATTTTTTTTAAATTAGGAGTCTCAATTATTGTTAGTTAAAGTCCCATTTCAAAGCTATAATTACAAAAAATGTATCGTATTTTCATTTTCAAGAATGCCAGCCAAACTATAACAAGTATATTACTCCTGCACTCAAATAAAAGGATTGCATTAAGAATCACAGAATCCCTACATTACACAAGGAGGCCATGGGGCCCATTGAGTCTGTACCGATCACAATCCCACCCTGGATTAACCCCCGCCAATCCCCATGGCACTAAGGGTCAATTTAGTATGGCCAATCAACCTAATCTGCACATCTTTGGACTTGTGGAGGAAACCAGAGCACCCGGAGGAAGTCCATGCAGATAGAGAGAATGTGCAAACTCCACAGACAGTGACCCGTGGCCGGAATTGAACCTGGGACCCTTGCGCTGTGAGGCAGCAGTGTTAACCACTGTGCCGCCTACATGTCGGAACATTTCAAAGAATCAATCAAGATTAAAGGATATTTGTGTCGAAAAATATTTATACTTTTATGTTGAAAGGTAAAAGCTCTTCCCTTTAAAATGTACACATATGCTATTTGTCTATTGGTTACATCGAGTTTGGAAAAACTTGGTTTGTTCTTACTGGAACAATGGAGGTTGAGGGGTGATCTGATAGAAGTGTATAAGATTATGAGGGGCATAGACAGAATGGATAGTCAGAAGCTTTTTCCCAGGTTGGAAGTGTCAGTTGCCAGGGGGCACAGGTTTAAAGTGTGAGGGGCAAAGTTTAAAGGAGATGCACGAGGCAGGCTTTTTTTTAAAAAGAGGGTGGTGGGTGCCTGGAACTTGCTGCCGGGGAGGTAGTGGAAGCAGATACGATAGTGACCTTTAAGGGCCGCCTTGACAAATACATAAATAGGATGGGAATAGAGGAATATGGTCCTCAGAAGGGTGGGCGGTTTTAGTTCAGTTGGGCAGCATGGTTGTCGCAGGCTTGGAGAACCGAAGGGCCTGTTCCTGTGCTGTAATTTTCTTTGTTCTTTTGTTGTCTATAAAATGTGGCAAAAATTGTAAAAGGTTACTGAAGAGATACTATGCAGGCATTTCTAGGCAAACCAGTACTCTCATTAGCTTCTGGTAAACATGTTTCCATTTCCTTTAAAAATATACCTTTCATTTTGAAAGCACCAGGTCAACGGCCTCGCAAAAAATCTGCTTAAAGTTGTTTCAATCTGATCAGGAAGAGGTGCAGAACTAGGGAGTATAGCATGGAACTTCAAAAGGGCATAGACAAGTTAACGAAATTGCAGACAGCTAGCAGGTGAGGTTCAATGCAAAGAAATGTGGTATAGTGAATTTTGGTAGGAGGAACATGAGGGGACAAAACAAACTAAAGGGTTCAAATGGGTGCATGTGTGTGTGAATCATTGAAGGTGGCAGGGCAAGTTGAGTGCGGTTAATAAAGCACACAGTATTCTAGGCCTTAATAGGGGAACAGAGTAAAAAGCAAGAGGGTTATTTTGAACTTGCATAAGACACTTGTTCGGCTTCAGCTGGGGTGCTGCATCCAGTTCTGGCTGCCACACGAAGGCATTCAAGGAAGCGCAGAAGGGTTTCACGAAAATAGTTCCAGAGCAAAGGAACTGGTTGTGAAGATAGACTGGAGAAGTAAGGACAGTTCCCCTTAGAGAAAAGGCTGAGAAGAGAGTACCAACAGAGGTTTAAAAGTCACCGAGAGTCTGGGCAGAGTGAATAGGAAGAAACTGTACCCACTCATGGAATAAGCTAGAATAGAAGGGCACAGGCTTACAATGTGATTTAAATCACACTTAAAGCACAGATTTCCAGACAAAGCAGGGACTTACTTGCATTTCTTTAAATTTAGGTCAATGCTCACAATGTGGTATCCTCTACAACGGGAAGGTAAAGCGCAGATTGGGTGACTATTTTGTGGAACACCTTTGCTTAGTCCACAAGTATCATCATCATCCAGTTGCTTGCCATTTCACTTCACCACCTTGCTCTCATGCTCACACTTCTGTCCTGTTACAATGCAAGAAGTCTCACAATACCAGGTTAAAATCCAACAGGTTTATTTGGTAGAACAAGCCACTAGCTTTCAAAGCACTGCTCTTTCATCAGGCAAGTGGGAGTTCTGTTCACAAACAGGGCATATGAAGAAACAAACTCAATTTACAAAATAATGGTTGGAATGTAAATCTTTACAGGTAATCAAATTTTAAAGGTACAGACAATGTGAGTGGAGAGCGGGTTAAGCACAGATTAAAAAGACGTGTATTGTCTCCAGCCAGGACAGTTAGTGAGATTTTGCAAGCCCATGCAAGTCATGGGGGTTACAGATAGTGTGACATGAACCAAAGATCCCAGTTGAAACCCTCCTAACGTGTGCGAAACTTGGCTATCCATTTCTGCTCAGAGATTCTACATTGTCATGTATTGCGAAGACCACCCATTCCAACCATTATTTTGTAAATTGAGTTTGTGTCTTTATATGCCCTGTTTGTGAACAGAACTCCCACTCACCTGACGAAGGAACAAAGAACAAGAACAAAGAACAGTACAGCACAGGAACAGGCCCTTCGGCCCTCCAAGCCTGTGCCGCTCATTGGTCCAACTAGACTATTTGTTTGTATCCCTCCATTCTCAGTCTGCTCATGTGACTATCCAAGTAAGTCTCAAAAGGAGCAGCGCTCTGAAAGCTTGTGGCTTGTGCTACCAAATAAACCTGCTGGACTTTAACCTGGTGTTGAGACTTCTTACTATGCTCATCCCAGTCCAATGCTGGCATTTCCACATCACTGTTACAATGTTCCAGTGAAGCCAAATGCAAACTAGTGGAACAGCTCATCTTTCAATTAGACACTTTACAGCCTCTGACTCAACACTGAAGTTCAACAACTTCAGATTATGAACTCCATCACCATTTGGAATTACCCAGTAAACCCCCCATTGCTACTCTATATTGTTCTCGTGTTTTTGCTTTCAGATGCTTTTTGTGCTGGGCAGCACAGTGGTTAGCACTGCTGCCTCACAGCGCCAGAGACCATGGATCAATTCCCAGTTTGGGTCACTGTCTCTGTGTGGAGTTTGTACATTCTCCCTGTGTTTGCGTGGGTTTCCTCCAGATGCTCCGGTTTCCTTCCACAGTCCAAAGGTGTGCGGGTTAGGTTGATTGGCCATGCTAAATTGCCCCTTAGTGTCAGGGGGACTAGCTAAGGTAAACGCATGGGGGTTATGGGGATAGGGCACGGGTGGGATTGTGGTTGGTGTAGATTTGTTGAGCTGAATGGCCTCCTCCTGCACTGTAGGATTCTATGAGATAGCACTGACTCTTTTTTCTGCTATTAACACATTCTGCTACTTTGTTTTCACTCAACACTGGTGTGAGGGACTAAGATCTCACTTTATATATATTTTTATTGAAAAATATATGTTCATTGCTATCTCTAAAATTTAAAACTGGATGAAGGTTTAAAATGGCTGAATCTATGTCTGCCTGTGACTCTCAAACAAAAGCTACCTCCAGTTTGTGGAACCAGTAAAATTGCTTTGCGGCTAGAACCATAGAATCTTTATAGTGGAAGAGGTTATTCAGCCCACTGAATCTGCACCAATTCTCCGAAAGAGCATCCCACCCAGGCGTCCCACAACGTCTTGCATCTGTACCTTTGCCCATAAGACTGGTTCATTTCTGAATGCCTACGTCGTTGTGGGAAGTCAAAACCACTGGAGAAGTGAATTATACCATTATACCAGGGACCTGGATTCAATTCTGGCCTCGGGTCACCGTGCAAAAATTCTTGCCATATCTGTGTGTTTCCTCTGGGTGCTCTGGTTTTCTCCTACACTCCAAAGATGCGCGGGTTAGCTGGATTTGCCATGCTACGTTGCCACTAAGTATCGGGGGATTAGCATGTTAAATATGTGGGGTCACAGGGATAGGGCCTGGGTCAGATTGTTGTTAGTACAGGCTAGAATTGGCCAAATAGCCTCCTTCTGCAGTGTAGGGATGCCATGATTTTTGGCCTGCTGATCTCAGTGAAGAAATACCGCATTGCACTTTGATTCTGCATTCAGGAACCCACATGAAACAATATTTCTTTTCTCTGTGTTGTCTGAACTGTAAACTTCCTATCCTTTACCCTCTTTTACTGTATTAACCACAGGAGGCTATGTTGCCACCCATCTCCTGAGCTCTGAGTGTGTGTAAACAATAAGTTCATTCTATCTCAAGTTTGCTGTGGGGTTATTAATTTAAAAAAAAATTGGATCACAGCAAAACTGAGGAATTGGAAAATACTTATAATGGGGAAGCAAATACGGACGGGTGACGAGAGGAAAAGTTAGTGCTCTTTAAATTAGCCTCCCTCCTACCTGTAAAAGCTGACCTTTATTGTTCTGCTACTAACGCATACTCTAGACCACAGCTTTTTTTTTTAAATAGTACCGCTCCCTTTGTCTTGTGTTCCATAACATTTGCCTCTTAATCTGTCCTGCCTGCCAACCCATCCCTGAACTTCTGTATTGCTCGATCTGCCCTCTTTTCAACAGCATAAAACTCATCATTTTGTCCCTCTCTTCAGTCCTCAAGCATCTTTTTGAATAATTGTTTCTCTCTACAGATGCTGTCAGATCTGAGTTTACCACTCTTTGCTGTTTTTATTACAGATCTAAAGGAGCGAAAGCCAAATGAGAAAAACTATTTTCACACACAGTGTGGTTAAGGTCTGGAATTCATTGCATGATAATGGAGACAGGTCCAATAAAGCATTCAAATGGGAATTAGATTATTCAAAAGGAAAAATGTGCAGTGTTATGGAGAAAAGGAAGGAGAATGGCACTCAGTGGATGTTTCCAAGAGCTGGTGCAGAAACAGTGCCAGACATCATCTTTCTGTACTGCAACAACTCTGTCAATTCCACATAGGTATCAGATGCAAACTTCTGGATCCATTCTTCCAGTTGGTGCACTTTGCAGACAAGGATGGAACAAGTTGTTTGAAAATCACCAAGTCATACTCACTCAGCAAAGTCAAGTTCTCCAAATTCAAGTCTTCATAGTCGTCTATGCCAGAAAGGTAACGTGAATAACACTTACTCGTGTAGTCAATGAAGAGCTAGAAAACAAGTAAATAAGAGTTACAAATACATTTCAATCTCTTTGGAAAATATTCACTACAGAAAAGTGAAAGAGTAAGAAAAACACAAAATTCCTCATTAATCCTCCAGAACAAAGTATTTTAACAACTCATATCTAATGCCTTTGATGTAATCAACTGACACAAGAAACATCACTGCAGCATTTGGCATAAAATTTGGCACTGAACCACATAAGGAAACATTTAGATCAGAGACCAAAAGCATAGCCCAAGAGATGGGCCTTAAGGAGGGTTTTGAAAGAGGAAAATACGAATGAAATTCCAAAGATCAGAGTCCAGGCAGCTGAAGGTGAAGCAATTAAAGTTGGGATGTTCAAGAGGCCTGCATTCAACGAGTGTTGATTTTGAAGGGCCATAGAGCTTAAAGAGATGGGTAGCTGTTAGAGGACAAGAATGAGAACTTTAAAATCAAGACTTTGCTTGACCCAGTAGAATGGGTTAATTTCAGATTATTACTCGGAAAAGGGATTGAGCAAGTAGCTAAAAGTTCAGAACTGGGACCGAAAAAGTGGTTTAAATCTTCCCAGTATCTAACTGGCAGAAATTTCTATTGATCCAACGTTGGGCATCAATGAGCAGTGTGACAATTTAAATATAGTGGAGTCATCAAGAGAAGGTAGTGCTGGGTGTTGTCAGCTGTGAAAAGCTGGTTTTCCATCTTATTCTTTCAAATCTGCATCCTTTGGAATTAAGGAAATAGAAATGAGGGCTATACAGAAGGAACAGCCAGGGCAAGAGAAAGTAAGAATTTTATTGGGACCTACGACATAATAGATGGAGGTGAAGGTGTGGGTGAGCAAGTGGAAATATAGTGGAAAATACAGGATCAAAGGCGAGACAATATAAGTAAATTGCATGTTAAGTTGATTTAAGTAAAAAGTCTGACAACACCAGGTTTTAGTCCAACCGAATCGGTTGGACTAAAACCTGGTGTTGTCAGACTTTTTACTGTGTTCACCCCAGTCCAACGCCGGCACATCCACATCATGACAAGTTGTTTTAAGCCATATGGTAAAGTACAAAACAAAAAGATTGTTTCTTTGATAGTAGGTTTATTGATTGCCTGCAGCATTATAGATCTATGCCTTGCAGAAAAATTCTGAAGAAGGGCATCTATCTCCACTTAGAGAGGCAAGGCTCGATCAGGGATAGTCAGCACGGCTTCATCAGAGGGAGGTCATGCCTAACAAATTTGATTGAATTTTTTGAGGTGGTGACCAAGTGTGTAGATGAGGCTAGTGCAGTTGATATCGTCTATATGGATTTCAGCAGAGGCTTTGACAAGGTCCCACATGGGAGACTTGTAAAGAAGGTAAATGCACATGGAATACAGGATAATTTGATAAAGTGGATTCAAAATTGGCTCAGTTTTATGAGTCATAAGAACATAAGAAATAGGAGCAGGAGTAGGCCAACTAGCCCTTCGAGCCTGCCCTGCCATTCAATAAGATCATGGCTGATCTGTCGTGGCTCAGTTCCACATTCCCGCCCTCTCCCCATAACCCTTAATCCCCTCTCTTATCAAAAACCCATCAACCCGCGTCTTAAAAATATTTAGCGAGGTAGCCTCCACCACTTCAACAGGCAGAGAATTCCAGAGATTCACCACCCTTTGAGTGAAGAAGTTCCTCCTCAACTCCGTTCTAAACCGCCCCCTAGTCTACTATCCTTTCTGAGCGGGAAGAGTCTCTCCACCTCTATCCTATCCATCCCATTCATCATCTTATACGTCTCAATGAGATCTCCCCTCATTCTTCTAAACTCTAACGAGTACAAGCCTAATTTATTCAGCCTCTCCTCATAGCTCAACCCCCTCAACTCCGGCATCAGCCTAGTAAACCTCCTCTGCACTCCCTCCAAGGCCAAAATATCCTTGCGTAAGTACGGCGCCCAAAACTGCACACAGTACTCCAGCTGCGGCCTCACCAATGCCCTATACAGCTGCAGCAAGACCTCCCTACTTTTATATTCAATCCCCCTCGCGATGAAGGCCAGCATCCCATTCGCCTTCCTGACCACCTGCTGCACCTGCAAGCTGGGTTTTTGCGACTCATGCACAAGGACCCCGAGGTCCCTCTGCACCGTCGCCTGCTGCAGTTTTTCTCCACGCAAGTAATAATCCTTCCTACCATTATTCCTACCAAAGTGGACCACCTCGCACTTGCCAACATTAAATTCCGTTTGCCATTTCCTGGCCCATTCGTCCAGCCTATCTGGATCCTTCTGAAGACTCTCCCCACCCTCCGCACAATTCGCCTGTCCACCAATTTTGGTGTCATCAGCAAATTTTGACACCATACACTCGGTTCCCTCCTCCAGATCATCTATATAAATGGTAAATAGCTGAGGCCCCAGCACCGACCCCTGGGGCACTCCACTAGTCACCATCTGCCAATCCGAATAGCACCCATTGACCCCCACTCTCTGCCTCCTATTTGACAACCAATCCTCTATCCACACTAACACCCTACCCCCAACTCCATGCCCCCTGACCTTCTGCAATAACCTCTTGAGGTACCTTGTCAAACGCCTTCTTAAAATCAAGACAGACCACATCCACTGGCGAGTCAGAGGGTGATGACAGAAGGCTGCTTTAGTGACTAGAAGCCAGTGTTCAGTGGCATATCACAGGGATCTGTGCTGAGTCCCCTATTATTCGTCATTTAAATAAGTGACATAGCTGACTATGTAGGGGGGTAGGATTAGTAAGTTTGCAGATGACAAAGATTTGTTGGTTGGTTAACAGTGAAGCTGACTGCCTTGGGCTACAAGAAGATATAGACGGAATGGTCAAATGGGCAGATAAGTGGCAAATAGAATTTAACCCTGAAAAGCGAGGTGATACACTTTGGGAGGGATAATTCGACAAGGAAGTATTCAATGGACAGCATGACACTGTTATGTGGAACAAAGGGACCATGATGTGTTTGTCCATAGATCTGTGAAGGCAGATAGGCATGTTAGTAGGATGATGAAAAAGGCATATGTGACACTTGCCTTTATCAATAGAGACATAGATTATAAGTCTGTGGGAGTTTGCGCATTCTCCCCGTGCTTGCGTGGGTTTTCTCCGGGTGCTCCGGTTTCCTTCCACACCCCAAAGATGTGCTGTTAGGCTGATTGGCAGGAATAAATTGTCCCTAAATTAGTTTCCCTCAATCTGGATGGCCATAAAACATTAGACAGGGGTCGTGGGTCGAGAGGTGGACTGGTGGTGTTGAGATGGCGGCGTGGGCTCGTTGGGCCTGTTTCCTGGGCTGATTTTTTTTTGTTCTTTGTATCAGGTAGACAACGTTGGCTGAGTGGCAAGAGTATTTACCGTGTACCTGGTGGATGGTATTCTCACGTGTGATGATGGTATCCATGTCGATGATCCGGCATGTCTTGCAGAGGTTGCTGTGGCAGGGCTGTGTGGTGTTGTGGTCACTGTTCTCCTGAAGGCTGGGTAGTTTGCTGCGAACAATGGTCTGTTTGAGGTTGCGTCGTTGTCTGAAGGCAAGAAGTGGGGGTGTGGGGATGGCCCTGGCGAGATATTCGTCTTCATCGATGATATGCTGAAGACTCCGGAGAAGATGTCGTAGCTTCTCCGCTCTGGGGAAGTACTGGACGACGAAGGGCGCTCGACTCATAGATCGACAGTTCCGACGCGCCATAGCAAAAAACCGCACCAATCTCCTCAGAAGACAAACACGGGACACAGTGGACAGAGTACCGTTCGTCATCTAGTACTTCCCCCGGAGCGGAGAAGCTACGACATCTTCTCCGGAGTCTTCAACATTTCATCGATGAAGACGAATATCTCGTTAGGGCCATCCCCACACCCCCACTTCTTGCCTTCAGACAACCACGCAACCTCGAACAGACCATTGTTCGCAGCAAACTACCCAGCCTTCAGGAGAACAGTGACCACAATACCACACAACCTTGCCACAGCAACCTCTGCAAGACGTGCTGGATCATCGACATGGATACCATCATCACACGTGAGAATACCATCCACCAGGTACACGGTAAATACTCTTGCAACTGGGCCAACATTGTCTACCTGATGCATTGCAAGAAAGGATGTCCCGAAGCATGGTACACTGGGGAGACCATGCAGACTCTACGACAACGAATGAATGAACGTCGCTCGACAATCACCAGGCAAGACTGTTCCCTTCCTGTTGGCGAACACTTCAGTGGTCACAGGCATTCAGCCTCTGACCTTCGGGTACGCATTCTCCAAGGCGGCCTTCATGACACACGACAGCGCAGAGTCACTGAGCAGAGACTGATAGCCAAGTTCCGCACACATGAGGACGGTCTCAACAGGGATCTTGGGTTCATGTCGCACTATCTGTAATCCCCGTGACTTGCCTGGGTTTGCAAAACCTCACTTACTGTACTGTCTGGAGACAGTGCACATCTCTTTAACCTGTGATCAGTGCTCCTTCCACACACATTGTCAGCCACTTTAGGACTTGAACAGCAGGTTAGGTGTAAAGATTCGCATTCTAATCAGTAATCTGTAAACCATCTGTGCTTTATATGCTCTGTCTGAGGCCAGAACTCTCCATTCACCTGAAGAAGAGGGAAACCCCTCGAAAGCCAGTGAGTTTACTATCAAATAAATCGGTTGGACTTAAACCTGGTGTTGTCAGACTTTTTACTGTGTTTACCCCAGTCCAACGCCGGCATATCCACATCAGTTTCTAGTCAAAACAGAGTCATAGAACATAGAGCATAACAGCACAGTACAGGCCCTTCAGCCCTCGATGTTGCGCCGACCAGTGGAACGAAACTAATGACCCTCTAACCTAAACTGTTCCAATGTTATCCATATGCCTATCCACTGACCATTTGAACGTCCTTAAAGTTGGCGAGTCCACGACTGCTGCAGTCAGGGCATTCCACGCCCTTACTACCCTCTAAGTAAAGAACCTACCTCTGACATCCATCCTATAATTATTACCCCTCAATTTAAAGCTATGTCCCCTCGTGTTAGCCATCACCATCCAAGGGAAAAGGCTCTCACTGTCCACCCTGTCCAATCCTCTGATCATCTTGTATGCCTCAATTAGGTCACCTCTTAACCTTCTTCTTTCTAATGAAAATAACCTCAAGTCCCTCAGCCTTTCTTCATAAGGCCTTCCCACCATACCAGGCAACATCCTGGTAAACCTCCTCTGCACCCTTTCCAATGCTTCCACATCTTTCTTAAAATGCGGCGACCAGAACTGTACGCAGTATTCCAAGTGCAGCCGCACCAGAGTTTTGCACAGTTATAACATGATCTCACGGCTCCGAAATTCAATCCCTCTGCCAATAAAAGCTAACCCACCATACACCTTCTTAACAACCTCATCAACCTGGGTGCCAACTTTCAGGGATCTATGCACATGTACACCGAGATCTCTCTGCTCGTCAACACTACCAAGAGTCCTTCCATTAGCCCTATATCCTTTAATCCTGTTACTCTTTCCAAAGTGAATCACCTCACACTTTTCCGCATTAAATGCCATTTGCCACCTCTCAGCCCAGCTGTGCAGCTTATCTATGTCTCTCTGCAAACTGTAACATCCATCCTCACTGTCTACAACTCTTACGACTTTAATGTCGTCCGCAAATTTACTAACCCATCCTTCTACACCCTCATTAGGTCATTTATAAAAATGACCAACAGCAGTGGCCCCAAAACAGATCCTTGAGGTACAGCACTAGTAACTGAACTCCAGGTTGAATATTTCCCATCAACCACCACCCCCTGTCTTCTATCAGCTAGCCAATGCCTGATCCAAACTGCTAAATCACCCTCAATCCCACACATCCGTATTTTCTACAGTAGCCTACCATGGGGAACCTCATTAAACGCTTTGCTAAAATCCATATACACCACGTCAACTGCTTTATCCTTATCCATCTCTTTGGTCACCTTCTCAAAGAACTCAACAAGGTTTGTGAGGTACGACCTACCCTTCACAAAACCCTGTTGACTATCCCTAATCAAATTATTTCTCTCTAGATGATTACAAATCATCTTACAATTCTTTCCAAAACTTTGCTCACAACAGAAGTAAGGCTCACCGGTCTATAATTCCCAGGATGGTCTCTACTCCCCTTCTTGAACAAGGGGACATTTGCTATCCTCCAGTCTTCCGGCACTATACCTGTAGCCAATGACGACATGAAGATCAAAGCCAAAGACTCTGCAGTCTCCTCCCTAGCCTCCCACAGAATCCTAGGATAAATCTCATCCGGCCCAGGGGACTTATTTATTTTCATACGCTCAAGAATTGCTAACACCTCCTCCTTACGTACCTCAATCCCGTCTAGTCTGAAAGCCTGTATCTCAGTAGTCTCCTCGGCTACATTGTCAGTATTCACGCAGGAAAGTCAAAAAATATCCATTCAGTGCCTCTCCTATCTCTTCAGGCTCCATGCACAACTTCCTACTACTGACCCTGACTGGCCCTAATCAATCTTTTATTCCTGACATACCTATAGAAAGCTTTAGGGTTCTCCTTGATCCTACCTGCCAAAGTCTTCTCATGTCCTCTTCTAGCTCTTCTTAACTCTCTTTAGAGTCAGAAAGACATTAATGACACAGCTAATAAGAGTTACGGTAGGGGTCTTAGTGGGAATTGACAAGGACTAGTGATAACATGCTGGTGTCCCTCGAAGCATCATTCACTTGTCAGGTAGTGGTAAAATGCTCAGTCATTGGATCGATAAGCAATGTATGTCTGTGCTCCATTGTTGTTTGCAATGAACAAACTTATCAAAATGGAGTATAATCAGGGACAACTTCATGTCCTGTACAGCAAGTTGATTTGACCACATTCCTTAGAGGTTCAGTTAACTTCACTAACAAGGCCATAAAATACTAATGGCTTTAGTAGGTCCGCTTTATCAATTGAAACAGCCACATGTGAGACTGTTTAATGAAACTGCTTTGTGAAGTTGCTACCAAACTAGAGACATTAGATAAAGATGTCTGACCAAGAAAAAGATTGAGGTAAGGGGCTTCATGACAACGCTGGAGGGTGATATATTGGGTGTCTCACGCAGAACTGTGATCACACAACACAGGTATGTTCAGTATTTCAATCTATTGGACCAATACGCAATGTATCTCATTTGTAAGCCTTTGAATTAGATTGTGTCCAGCTGACTGTGAGCTGTAGAATTGTATAAACCATGATGATTTTCTCTGTCCAGTGGAATGGTGGTTTGACCCTTTGCCTCAAGCACGCTCCCCTTGCTGGCAAGTCAAATAAAGACAATGTGTCGGTTAAGTATCTTGTGTTAAAGTCAAACTCAGAAGTTGAGATTTCAACAATATGGGCCACTTGCTTTAATCAAACGTGGCATAGCGTACAAGAGCAAGGAGGTAGTGTTGGAGTTGTACAGAATGTTGGTTAAGCCACAGCTGGAGTGCATAAGAACATAAGAAATAGGAGCAGGAGTAGGCCATCCAGCCCTTCGAGCCTGCCCCGCCATTCAATAAGACCATCCAAATAGCACCCGTTGACCCTCACTCTCTGCCTCCTATTTGACAACCAATCCTCTATCCACGCTAACACCCTACCCCCAACTCCATGTCCCTCGACATGTTCTAGACATCTCACTATAGGAAGATTGTGATTGCACAGAGGAAATTCACCAGAATGTTACCTGGGATGGAGCATTTGAACTATAAAGGAGAGACTAGATAGGCTTGGATTGCTTCCTTTAGAGCATAGAAGGACATGATTGAAGTGTATCAGATTATGAGTATGGATGGGGTGACTAGAAATCAGCTGTTCCCCTTGGTTGAGGGGTCAATCGCAAGGGGGTGTAGATTTAGGGTGAGGGGCAGGAGATTCAGAGGGGATTTAGAAAACATTTTTTCACTCGAGGGTGGTGGGAATCTGGAATGCACTGCCTGGGAAGGTAGTGGAGGCTGGAAACCTTACAAACTTTAAAAAGTATTTGGATAAGCACTTGAACAGCATAAAATTTAAGGATATGGAACAAGTGCTGGAAAACGGGAATTGTGCAACATTAGTATTATTGCCTCAATGAGCCAAAGGGCTTTCTCTGTGCTTTACAACTGTAATGGCTCGGCATTTCACAACATTCAAGACTATGGGCTAAGTGCTGGTAAATGGGATTAGATAGGTAAGTCAGGTGTTCCTCATGTGTTGGTGCAGGCTTGATGGGCCAAAGGGCACCTTCTGCATTGTGCGATTCTGAGACTCTTAGATCACCCCTCAGCATTTAATTTTCAAAAGAAAAAAAAGGAACCCAGTCTACCAATCCTTTCTTGATGTGAGAGACTAGCAGCTAATATAAAAGGGAATCCATTAGTTTTCATCAGCATACAAATAGTAAAAAGATTCTGTGCAGCTCATGGTGAAAAAGAGGAGGTAATTCAGATACTTGAATGGTTTAAAATTGACAAGGTTTTGGTATTGGTTAAGTTGCCTGTATTTAAGAGTTGATCAATACAGGATTGGACGCGATGCATTCAAGGTAGTTGGATCAGGTAGAAGTAGAAATTGTAGAGGCACCGGGCACGATTTTCCAGTCTTTTGTTTAGATTCAGGGGTGGTGCCGAGAACTGTAAAATTGCAAATGTTTGACACTTTTTTGGAACAAGGGTTTAAAAGTGAGCCCAGTAACTACAGGCCAGTCTGGTTAACTTCATTGGAAACCTTCTAGCAGCAGTCAAAATTGTCTCAAAATTAATTATCACTTGGGAATTGTGGGCTAATTAAGGCAAACAGATACAGATTTGTCATGTTTAGCTAACGTGCTGGTTTTTTTTGATGAGGTAGTACTTCTGATGTGGTGTAGAAGGGCTTCCAAAATTGCCCCACAACAGACTTGTGGGCAATGTTATACATCATTGAACAGAAGTGACTATAGCAACATCTACATGAAATTGGCTGAGGATCAGGAAATAGCAAGTAGTGATGCATTGAAGTTTTTGCGCTGCAAGACAGTTTGACATTTTGGCTCAGCTACTTTGTGGTAGTGAATTCCACACATTCACCACCCTCAGTTTGCAAGACAGACATTCTGCAAGACAGAATATCCCCAGGAGATTGTGTCTTTCTGATACACATTAATGACACGATTTTAAAATTTGCAGACTATACAAAACTTGGAAGCATTGTGAACTGAGAGAAGGGCAACACAATTTCAAAAGCACAGACCCGTTGGAACAGGCAAGCAAATGGCATATTAAATTTAATACAGAGAAGTATGAAGATATTCATTTTGATAGGAAGTATGTGAAGAAACAATATAAAAGTGCAGGAGCAAAAACCTGGATATGTACGTAAGTTATTGAAGTTGGCACGTTGAGAACAGTTAACAAACCATAAAGTTTCTTGGGCTTTATAAATAGAGGCCTGGAGTATCAAAGCAGGGAAATTTTATGAAAACTATAGAGAATATTGATTTGTTCAGCCTCAAGGAGTCCTGTTCTGGGTGCCTCACATTAAGGAAGATGAAGGCATGAGAGATCATGCAGACAAGAGAATGGTCTGTAGAACCTATCTGCCCGTCTTTTGACACTAGACCTTTTCTAACAAATAACGTGTGGCCTTGGTTATTCCTTCCTTGTATTATTTTAAAACATATGAAATCCAACTGAGGCAAGCGGTTTAATTCTCAGTTTGATTAGTTTATTGAATACACCCCTCTTAATCTTAGCTGTACTTACCTCACTGCTTATCGCACAGTTCAATGCCACATATCTCTCTTGTATCACGCTGGTAAATACCAAAATTATTTCCCATCTTCCTATCTTTACATATGGTATTATCCTTTCTCTCTCTTAATAGTCCTATTCCCATCACATTCCTCCATTTTTAATGCTGTGCCATAAAATACGTAGTTCATCTTTGCTTCCTAATTATTTTTATGATTTATCTTATCTTTGTATTCTCTCTTATCATGCATCCCTCTGCTGTCTATGTATTTAATGGAAATCTCTTTTTTTAATCCTCAGTTGTTCTAAGTCTGTTCTCATCTATGGAGTATCACAAGTGTTTAGTTGGTTCTTGCTTTTGGCAGAATATATTTTCCCTGCACTGTTGAACACTTGTGTTCCCATCATATTTTGAAAATTAGCCCGCATTTTTTTTTCCCAGCCCCTCAAAATAGCTTTTCTCCAATAACCTGGTTGTCATCCCACCAATGTCCCTCTCTATGATTAATTATGATTACGGTGATCATCAAATTCAATATCCTGATCCCACCTTCCCTCCCCATGTCCCTTATCCTTTTAGCCCCAAGAGCTACATCTAATTTATTCTCGAAATCATACAACATTTTGGCTCAGCTACTTTCTGTGGTAGTGAATTCCACACATTCACCACCCTCGGTGAAGAAGTTGTGCCTCACTTCAATCCTAAAGGGTTTATCCCTTATCCTCAAACTATGACCCTTAGCTCTAGACTCCCCCACCAGAGAACTTTCAATCTACCCTGTTAAATTTTATAAATTTCTACGAGATCCCCTCTCAGTCTTCCAAGCTCCAATGAATATAATCCCAACTGACTTAGACCTCCCATCCTAGGAATCAGCTTAGTACTCAGATAAAGACACCAAACTGTACACAATATTTTTGGTGCGGACTAACCAAAGCCCCATACTCCTATTCTCAAATCCTCTAGCTATGAAGGCCAAAATACCAACTACCTTCTTTACTGCCTGCTGTACCTGTGCACTTCTATTTTCCCCTTGTTAATCAATCCCTTGGTCCTCCCAATCCTCAGGTTTTTTTTGCCAATTTGTATGCTTCTTCATTGAATCTAAAACGATCTCTAATTTTCCTTGCAAGCCATGGTTTGGCCACAGTTCCTTTTCCACTCTTGCATTAAATAGGAATAAACAACTTTAGAAGTACACTGATTCATTCTTTGAATGCCTGCAATCGTCTATCCATTTCCTCCCCGTCAGTAATTTTTCCCAGTCCATCGTGGCCAGTACATTGTCTCATACCATCGGTACCTTTATTGAGATTCAGAATCAACTACATCACTATCCACCTTCACAAAGAATTCTCACATTATGGTCAATCTGCCAAGTGTTCTCTCAACTGGATTGCCAATTACTCCTTCTCATTTCCCAATACCCAAGATGGCCTGTTCCCTTTTGTTTGTTCTTCAACATAATTGGTCCAGAAAAGCAACCTGAATACAGTCTAGAAATTCCTCCTCTATTGTATTGTGATTAATTTGAATCTCCCAATTTATGTGCGGATTAAAGTCACCTATAATCACAGATGGTCACTACTGCTTAAATGCCCCTCCTCCCGCTTTACACTTCTCTGATCTGGTCTACTTCATACGCCATTAGTAGGTACAAAAGTGAATCCACCCTGGTCAGGTTTTTTGCATATTGGATTAAAAACGAATTGTTTACATATTGTAGAAATTCTATTCCTTTATTTACTTCTGCACAATAACTATCAGGGTAATTGAAATCTTGTGATTATTCTGTGTTGCTTACTCAGTTCCCTAATTACAGCTATTCCACTTTTTCTAAGTGTTGTATCCTGCAATGCTTAATTCCCAGTCCTGATTTTTCTGTATACATCTTTCAGTAATTTCCCCCACACAATGTTTGGAGGAAGCTGGTGGGATCAACTGTCCCAAGGCTGCAGAGAAGATGAGGATAGTTTGCCTATGTCACAGTTCACATACAGAGGGGAAGAAATAAAATTGGGAATTAAAGACTGCATTGAAAAAAGAAAATAAAATACTTCAAGTAGTTTTAAAACACATCACACTCTTCAAATTCAGAAGCTGACTCAGCAGTTGTGAAAATCAATTTTTGATACAACCTCATTTTGGCAACTTGAATGGGAAAAATGCAATAACTTAAAGAAAACATTGAAGCCAAGGGGCAGATGCCATTTTTGCAAAGCTAACAATTCAGAGGGCAATTTGTGGATTATTTGTATTCAATTGCATTTGTTCTTCCTTGTTAATGACAACACGAAACTCAGTAAATTTAAAAAATAAAACTGCTAAACAAAATTAGAGTATATTGGACTGGGATAATCTTTGAATGGCAAAAAGTGATAAATTTCATGCATCATTTGAAGATAATTAGTGATTACGTACCCTATTATTGTGAACGCCATCATTAGTCACATTCTCCACTACATCCCAGTCCCTATCGGCACCAAAGAGGATCTTATCCGGATCAACGGAATTGATCAGCTATGCAAAAATTAAACAAGAATAATTATTAGAGTCACACTTATGCAAGTAGCACTGACCATAGAGGTCGCACTCCCAAATCTGAGCAGCAGCTTTTTTCTGGACTTTGGATTATTGCCAAAAGGTGAACTGCACACGCCAGTAGGAGAGAGACTACAGCTGGACAGAGATTTCAGCCAGAGTGAGGGTATCGGGAATTTGGAACTGCTTGGGAATTCGGTGCTGAGGGGAAAGAAGTTCACATCTTTGGAAGGGGCAAAGAGGCAGACCTGTGAGGGAGATTTGAGGGCAAGTAGGAAATCAAACTGTGCCGTCACAGCCAGCAGGCAAGTGATTAGCAGGTGACTGGGAAGTAGTTTTTTTCTGTTTTCTCTTGGCATTATAGTTGTTGTTGTAGTACACTACAATAGTGTTTCTATGTAATTTCAGTGGTTTGTAAAGTTTATATTCGGTAGTAACAAGGGGCAGGAAAGAAGTGCCCTGGAGAATTGGATAATAAAACATTATTCAAAGATGTAATTTAAAGGGGTAAGACATGATAGGAAGTCTCCAAGCTGTGGTTTGCTTGCTCTACGTGGCAGGCTAGGGACAGTTCCAGTCCCCTGGGTCAGCATGTGTGCAGGAAGGGACTCCAGCTACAGCTCAGGAAGCTTGAGTTTCAACTCTGGAGTGGCGCCTGGAGACACTGTGGAGGATCCGTGAGTCAAAGAATAACGTGGATAGCACATATAGAGGGGTGGTCACACTGTAGGCTCAGACTCCGCATGCAGGGAGGGAATGCTTAACCATCAGACAGAGCAGGAGAGATAGTGCAGAAATCTCCGGTGGCTATTCCTCTGCAAAACAGATATATCGTTTCGGATACTGTTGAGGGGAATGACCTCTCTGGGGAAAACACAGTAAGAAGTCTCACAACACCAGGTTAAAGTCCAACCAGTTTATTTGATAGTAAATCCACAAAGCTTTCGGGGTTTGCCCCTTTGTCAGGTGAGTGGAGAGTTCTGGTCTCAGACAGAGCATAAAAAGACACACACAGTTTACAGAATACTGATTAGAATGCGAGCCTTTACAGCTAATCTGCTATTCAAGTCTTAAAGATACAGACAATGTGAATGGAGATGGCATTAGGCATAGGTTAAAGAGATGTAAATTGTCTCCAGACAGGATAGTAAGTGAGGTTTTGCAAACCCAGGCAAGTCATGGGGGTTACAGATAGTGCGACATGAACCCAAGATCCCGGTTGAGGCCGTCCTCACGTGCGCGGAACTTGGCTATCAGTCACTGCTCAGCGACTCTGCACTGTAGTGTGTCGTGTGGCCTTCACTTGATTTGAATAGCAGGTTAGTTGTAAACACTTGCATTCTAAATCAGTATTCTGTAAACTGTGTGTGTCTTTTTATGCTCTGTCTGAGACCAGAACTCTCCACTCACCTGACAAAGGGGCAAACCCTGAAAGCTTGTGGGTTTACTATCAAATAAACTGGTTGGACTTCAACCTGGTGTTGAGATTTCTTACTGTGTTTACCCCAGTCCAACGCAGCATCTCCACATCATGACTCTGGGGAAAGCAGCAGCAGTCAAACTCGTTGCACCACAATTGGTTCTGCTGCAAAGGGAGGGCTAAAAAGTGTGCCAGTGCAATAGTTATAGGGGATTCAATTGTAAGGGGAAATAGACAGGCATTTCTATAGCCACACCAAGACTCCAGAATGCTATGTTGCCTCCCTGGTTCCAGAGTCAAGGATATCTTGGAGCGGGTACAGGACATTCTGGAAGGGGAGGGTAGTAGTGGTACACGTCAGTAACAACAACATGAATAAAAAAGGAGTGAGGTCCTAAAGGCAGAATACAGGGATCTAGGAAGTAAGTTAAGAAATCAGACCTCAAAGGTAGTGATCTCAGGATTAAGACCAGTGCCACGTTGCAGTCAGAGTAAAAATGACACAATATGTTGGATGAATATGTGGCTGAAGAGATGGTGTCAGGAGGGGGGTTTCAGATTCCTGGGGCATTGGGACCAGTTCTGGGGGAGGTGGGATGTATAAATTCTTCAGGTTACACCTGGGCAGAACTGGGACTGATGTCTTACCCCATTCAATTAAACTTTTCAATGATGTTTTGTTTCAGATTGCATCCAATTCTCCAGGGCCTTTCTTTCTTGCTCCTTGTTACTACAGAATATAAACTTTACAAACTATAAACCGCTGTTTGCCAGAGTGGTTGGGGATGGTTTAAACTAATATGTCCGGGGGATAGGAACCTATAGAAGGAGCCAGAGAAGGAGGGAGCAACGTCAAAAACAAAAAGTCCTAGGGTATTCACTATTTAGTGCGGACAGGCATAAAAGGGAAAGGTGGTGGAGTGGCACTATTGGTTAAAGAGGAAATTAACACAATAATGAGAAAGGATATTCACTCTGACAACACGAAGTCTGTATAGGTAGAGTTGAGAAATACCATGGGGCAAAAAACTTTAGTGGTGTCATATATAGACATCCAAACTGCACAGGTGATGTTGGGGATGGCATTAAACACAAAACTAGAGACACATGTGATAAGGGAATATAGATGATTACAGGTGATTTTAATCTGCACATGGATTAGGCAAATCAAATTAGTCACAATGCCATTGAGGAAGAATTCCTGGAGTGTACACTCCAGGTTTTCTTGACCAATATGTGGAGGAGCCAACTAGAGAGCTGGCCATCTCAGACTGGGTACTGTGTAATAAGAAGCAATCATCGTCAATCTAGCTTTGCGAAACCTCTTGAGGATGAGCGACCATAACATGATAGAATTATTATCAAGATGAAGAGTGAAGTAGTTGATTTGGAGAGCAGGATTCTGAATCTTAATAAAGGAATCTGTGACAATATAAGGCACGAGTTGGCCTTGATAGATTGGGGAGAGTTACTTAAAGGGATGACAGTGGACAGGCAATGGCAAACATTCAAGAAACGCATGAAACAACTGTTTATTCCTGTCAAAAGCAAAATGGCTAAGAGGGCCACTCTATGACTTACAAAGGAAATCAGAAATAGTATCTAACCCAAGGAAGAAACAAATTTTCGCCAAGAAAAATAATGGGTATGAGGATTGGGACCAGTTTAGATTTCAGCAAAGAAGGACCAAGGGGTTGATTAAGAAGGCATTGAAATCAAAAGCAGGGATGCAATGCTGGAACTGTATAAAGCCACAGCTGGAGCTGTGTGCGCAGTGCTGGTCACATTACAGGGAGGATATATTATTCTGAAGCGAATGCAGAGGAGATTTACAAGAATGTTGCCAGAACTTAAAAATTGAAACTTTGAGGAGAGATTGTACAAGCTAGGGTTGTTTCCATAAAACAGAGATGGTTAAGGGTTCACCTCATTGAGGTGAACAAATTTATGAGGGGCCAAACAGTTTCCCTTGGATGAGGGTCAGTTACAAGAGGATTTAATGATTAGAGGGGACATGAGGGAAATCTTTCTCACTCAGAGGGTAGTGGGCACCTGGAATTCACTGTCCACATTAGGTGACTGAGGCTGAAATGCTCAATTCATTCAAAAGATACTTGAATGGCTATGGGATCAGGGGTTGAAAAGTAGGATTAAAACGAGCAGCTACTTTCTTTTTTTCTCGTGGTCATCGCAGACATGATGGGCTGAATGGCCTCTTTCTGCACCTTAATTTTTTTTAATGGTTCTCTGATACACCCAATGCTTAACAAGGCTGCTTAAAAGGTTTAACCATGTTGCACTGTATGAGAATGGAGTCACTTACAGGCTAGATCAAGTAATGAATCATTTGGATTCTCCAGTAACTCAACAATTTCACTCACTTTTAGTCATGCAAACTTCTAGATTCTTTTTCAAACTGATACGCACCTAACAGCTCATGAGTATGCTAGGGTTTCCTTGCTCACAGACCTAATTGGCAGTAACAAACTTCCTTTAAATATATATGTTATTTATGATTGGAAATTCTTACCTTAATGTGATCCATCAACCAAACCAATGCACCAAGAATCAGTGGCCAAGTGTGTGGAGCTCCGACTGTATACATTGAACTTTTTGACAATGGAAAGGGATACCTTAAATGAAAAGAAATCAGTTCCCAATGAATAGGAATATAGCTTAATTTCATGGACAAAATCTTCCCCACACCATGTAAAATACATATCAACTAGAGTAGGCATGTGAAATAACAGATCACTGTTCATGGTCATTTTTTTTGTTTACAAACATGATCAAATCTTAAGTCAAGAATGACTTAAAACTACATACTAGTACCTGTGACAGTGGGGGCTTCAGGAGGGATGCAAGAATTGTTACCACTGAATACATGGCTATTATTTTATTCAAGTTAGTAATAAGCTGCAAAAAGTTTAGGCCTCAAATATAGATCCATTGGGAACTCAACTACTCACATCTTTCAACAATAGTAAAGACAACATTTAGCATCAATCTTTATTGCCAGTGAAGGAATGGCGATGAGCCATATTATTGAGGTATTAGGATACAGTGTTGATTTATCTCCTAATCAATAGGTTGCCTCCAACTCTGCATACTCTCATTTTTGTTAACATTTTATTTGTGTCATTTGGGGGGCAGGTGTCGACGTCATCCCCCTGCTTTATCACTCGTAAACACATTTCCTTCTTTATAAATCATGCCATATTTTCTTCAAACCTTAAATTTGCAAATGTCTCTCTCTTTTAAGAGCTTGAGCAGCACACTCAAGGCAGGATGAGTATTTGTGCACACGCATGCACAGGAAGAGGGTTCAGGGCACAACTACAATAACATACAAGTTGAATATTACGTGTTCAGAGTCTAGAATCAGAAGTCATCGGCAATGTTCCCTCCGAGAAGGGGTTGACTGATTGTAAAGAGTACCATCTTCCAAAGCAAGACTTTCACAACAGGAGAAGGCACATAAACGGAGTTAGCCCGCTGGCACTAGTTTCAAGGTTCCAGCAGTTGGCTGATTTGATTAACTTGATTAGCTGTGATGACTCGCATTCTAATCAGTATTCTGTAAACTGAGTGTGCGTCTTTATATGCTCTGTTTGTGATCAGAACTCCCCAGTCACCTGACAAAGAGGCAAAGCCCCGAAAGCTAGTGGCGTTCACTACCAAATAGACCTGTTGGACTTCAACCTGGTGTTCTGAGGCTTCTTACTGTGTTTACCCCAGTCCAACGCTGGCATCTCCACATGATTTGATGAGGATCAGAGATTTTCCTGTTGCCGCCAGCTTGATGGTAGACAGCACAGGCTGTTGGCTGGAGCTTTGTTCACATTGAATGTCAAACTGTAACATTAACTGCTGGAATTCAGATCCAACAGGTGACATCACACTGCAGCTTAGGGGAGATCATGTGAAATATCTTAACGTTGCACACAGGTTGACTGGGATTTTGAGGTTTAATTGAGGGTTCCTTTTGTTTTTTGAGACATTGGTCTTGAATCGGTAAACAGGCTTTTGCCTTGTTGATGCCACTGTGTCAATGCTTTGGCCATTAGTACTATTATGTGAGATTAAGGTTATTATGTGTAAAGAGGATGTGTTGGAACTTTTAAATTCTATCAAGATAGATAAGTCACCGGGACCAAATGGGATGTATCCCAGGTTACTGCGGGAGGTGAGGGAAGAGGTCGCAGAGCCTCTGGCGATGATCTTTGCATCATTGATGGAGACGGGAGAGGTTCCGGAGGATTGCGGATGTGGTTCCTATTTTCAAGAAAGGGAACAGGGATAGTCCAGGAAATTACTGACCAGTGATTCTGACCTCAGTGGTTGGTAAATTGCTGGAGAGAATACTGAGGGACAGGATTTATGAACATTTAGAGAAGTTTAGTATGATCAGAAATAGTCAGCATGGCTTTGTCAAGGGCAGGTCATGCCTTACGAGCTTAGTTGAGTTCTTTGAAAATGTGACTGAACACAGTGATGAAGGAAGACCGGTGAATGTGGTTTACATGGACTTCAGCAAGGCATTTGATAAGGTCCCCCATGCAAGACTTCTTGAAAAAGTGAGAGGGCATGGGATCCAAGGGGCTGTTGCCTTGTGGATCCAGAACTGGCTTGCCTGCAGATGGCACAGTATGGTTGTGGATGGGTCTTCTTCTGCATGGAGGTCAGTCACCAGTGAAGTGCCCCAGGGATCTGTTCTAGGACCCTTGCTGTTTGTCATTTTCATAAATGACCTGGATGAGGAAGTGGGCAAAGAACAAAATCAGCCCGGGAAACAGGCCCTTCGGCCCAACGAGCCCGCGCCGCCATCTCAACACCACCAGTCCACCTCTCTACTCATGACCCTATCTAATGTTTTATGGCCATCCAGATTGAGGGAAACTGATTTAGGGACAATTTATTCCTGCCAATCAGCCTAACAGCACATCTTTGGGGTGTGGGAGGAAACCGGAGCACCCGGAGAAAACCCACGCAAGCACGGGGAGAATGCCCAAACTCCCACAGACACCGGCCCAAATCCATGTGTCTGCACAGCAATCAGCGATAGTCACTGAGCTGTCGTCTTGCCCGGTATCTTGTCCAGTTTAGGCGCACACTAACGACATGAAGCACTAGGCCAATCTCGAACAACCAAGAGCAGCCCCAGTACGACCTATCGTGTGTATGCCCCTCGTTGGACACGAGGTGGACCAACTTAAAACCTGTGAATGAAAGAGAAAAAAAAAAATTATCATACTATACCCATTTACATTACCAGGGACGCCCCAATGCTAATGACCCTTATTTAAAAGGTTCTCCTATATCCACCCACCTCCAACTCAGTCATATGCCTAAGTTACTCTTAAAGGACTCTAGCATGTTTGCCTCCACGACCTTACTTGGCAGAGCATTCCATACCCCCACTACCCTCTGTGTGAAAAACCTCCCTCTAATATCTGTGTTGTACCGCTCCCCCCTCACCTTAAGTCCATGGCCCCTTGTCCTACATGTCTCTATTATAGGAAATAGCTTACCTCTGTTTACTCTATCTATACCCTTCATAATCTTATATACCTCTATTAGATCCCCCCTCAGTCGGCATCTTTTAAGGGAAAAGAGCCCCAATTTCTTCAATCTTTCCTCATACCCCAGTCCTTCCATATCAGGCAACATCCTGGTAAACCTCCTCTGCACTCTCTCCAGAGTCTCCACGTCCTTCCAGTAGTAAGGCGACCAGAACTGTACGCAGTACTCCAAATGCGGCCGAACCAACGTTCTGTACGTTTGAAGGGATGGGTTTGTAAATTTGCCGACGACACGAAGGTTGATGGTGTTGTGGATAGTCTGGAGGGATGTCAGAAGTTGCAGCGAGACATAGATAGGATGCAAGACTGGGCGGAGAAGTGGCAGATGGAATTCAACATGGATAAATGTGTAGTGATCCATTTTGGCAGGTCCAATGGGATGAAGGAGTACAATATCAAGGGTAGGACTCTTAACAGTGTAGAGGATCAGAAGGACCTTGGGGTCCGGGTCCACAGGACTCTTAAATCAGCCTCGCAGGAGGAGGATGTGGTCAAGGCGGCGTATGGTGTACTAGCCTTCATTATTCAAGGGATTGAGTTTAGGAGTCGGGAGATAATGCTGCAACTTAAGACCCTTGTCAGACCCCACTTGGAGTACTGTGCGCAGTTCTGGTCACCTCACTACAAGGAGGATGTGGAAGTTATTGAAAGGGTACAGAGGAGATATACAAGGATGTTGCCTGGATTGGATGACATGCCTTATGAGGATAGGTTGAGGGAGCTAGGTCTTTTCTCCCTGGAGACACGAAGGTTGAGAGGTGACCTGATAGAGGTTTATAAGATGTTGAGGGGTATAGATAGGGTGGATTCTCGGAGGCTATTTCCCAGGGCTGAAATGGTCGCTATGAGAGGACACAGGTTTAAGGTGCTGGGGAGTAGGTACAGAGGAGATGTCAGGGGTAAGTTTTTCACTCAGAAGGTGGTGAGTGAGTGGAATCGGCTGCCATCGGTGGTGGTGGAAGCGAACTTGTTAGGGTCTTTTAAGAGACTTCTGGATGATTACATGGGAGTTAATGGTATTGAGGGTTATAGATAGGCCTGGTAGGTAGGGAAATGATCGGCGCAACTTGTGGGCCGAAGGGCCTGTTTGTGCTGTAGTGTTCTATGTTGTGTGTGTGAAGGTATCTCTTTGTTTAAAGTTAGCTGGAACAGTCATCAGATGAGCAGCCGAATCATTTTGTCTGCTCAGCCATTGTCCATTTTCAAACAGCACAGGAAAAAAATGATTTTGTAAAATAATCCATTTATTCATCAGCTGGATTATTTTATGTTTCTTTGAATATACATTTTATCTTTCTCATCTTGACTGTGACACTTACCAAATCTCAGAGCTTCAAAGAAACAAAAAAAACTGAAAATGCTGGAAAACTCAGCAAGTCTGACAGCATCTGTGGGTCAAGAATAGTACTCGTGTTTTGGGAGGGGAGGACCCTTTGTCAGTCAGCCCTGGGATGTAGCCATCACTAGCAAGGCCAGCATTTGTCGCCCATCGCTAACTGCCCTTGAACTGAGCGGCAATCAAGAGTCAACCACGTTGCTATGACCTAGAGTCATACGTATGTGGATCAAAATATATCACATCAAACCTCTCTGCATTAAATTTCATTTACCTCTTGTTCAGCCATTCCACCAGCCTGTCTATACCCTAATAAAATCTATCACTTTCCTCTGCATAATATTTTCAAGTTTTGTCTTATCTACAATTCTGAAATTGTGCCCTGTGAACCTGAATCTAGGTCATATTAAGGAAAGCAGTGGCCTTATTCCCACTGCGTCACTAAATACCTTCCCTCCAGCTTGTAAAACAATTATTCTGTTTCCTGGCAACTTGGTGATTTTCCTAACAGGCCTTTCCAAACTGTGGGTCTTGAAGCTCAATGGAGTCACAAGGCCCAAGAAAACAGTGGTTGTCATGGAGCTCAATATCCTCAAATACATCTAATTCAGTTTTGGTCAGTTGTTAACTTAATAGGCAGTCAATCTTCTGAACATTTGTCAATCCCTATTCAACCAGTCTCTCAACTACTTCTTTTATTATGTCTTTGGCAGCATCTTCTTCCTTTGTAAAAAGATCCAAAGGATTCATTTAGTACTATGTTCTCCACCTCCTCATGTGGACCTTTTTTGGTCCCCATAAGTCTTATTCCACCCATGCTATCTTTTTACTATTTGTGTCGACAGATAGGTGCCATTTTTTGTATCACTATCCTCTCATGCTCTTGCCTCGTTTCCGTTTTTCACTTCCTCTATGTTGAGCCTGGTTCTAACTTATCATTCTCCTGTAGCTCTTCACATCTGTAATTTCCCTGAAAATTGCTCTTCTTTTTCACTATTTGGTGGCTTATCAAATACACCAAGTAGTGTAATGGTATTACTTTTATTCCCTTATTCACCAAACTGATTCTGTCCTTGAGGTTTCCAGGACATCTCCCGTCAGCACTGTACTATTCCGCCTAATAAATATTACCAATCATCTTGCTTTCATTCCTGAACACGTTGTCATTGTCAATGGGACAGAAGGGGGCCACTTGTCCCATTGATTTCATGTCAGCTATCTGCAGAACAATACGTTTCATCCTCTTACCCTACTCTATCCCTGTAGCTGTGTAGTAAGATTGTTTGCCTTAACTGCTTATCCAATTTCCTTCAGAAACATATATCACATCTCCCACTAGCCTCAAATATGGCAAGTTCCATGTCATTACCAATCACCGTAAAAAGTCCTTCCTCTTATTCCCCTGCATCTTTTAAACCTACGCCCCCTAGTCCCAGTGCCACTAGCTAACGAGAACAGTCTTTTTGTCTATCTTACTTAAATCTTTTACAACCTTGTATTTCTTCATCTCTCAACCACCATTGCTCCAGGGAGAACCCAGCTTCACCTTGCACTTGAAATCCCGCATCCCCAGGACTGTTCTGATCTCTGCACCTTCTGAAAGTTCATCACTTCCTTCCTAAAGTGTGGCAGTCGGAATTTGTTGCAATACCTGGTTTTGGTCTAACCAAAGTCTATTTTTGAAATTCAAGATCTGATATGCTTTGGTAACCACTCTCCTAACCATCCTGCCACCTTCAAAGATCGATTCACCTGTACACAGTTTAGAAACATGTCATTAAGTCTATAATGCCACTTACCGATTCTGCAAAAGATGCATAACCTGACACATCTCTGTATTAAATTCCATCCACCACTTATTTAACCATTCCACTAGCCAATGTCCTGTCCCACTCAATTAGTATTATTGTCATTTACCACAATTCCAAGTTTGGTATCACTGGCATATTTTGAAATTTAATTTTATGTTCCAATATCCAAGTAATTTAGAGACATTACATCACAAAATTCAGTGGCTCTAGCAATGATGCGGGGGGGGAGGGAACACATCATTGTCTACCAGTCGGAAGTCTGAAAAAGAAACATATACTATAACTTGCTGTTTTCTGTCCTTAGTCTAATTTTTTTTTAATATATCCAAGCTGAAACTGACCCTCCATAGGTAAACTCCACAGCATTGCCTTCATCAAACTTGTTATTTCATCAAACACTAAATTACTGAAACAATCCTCATATCCAGGAATATTCAGTACCCAGTCCTGCCCTATTTTTGAATCAACCTCCATTGCCGCCACATCACTTTCCGATGCGGTAATCTGCACCAACAACTCACCAACCCGATTTCTCATTCTTTATATACTTCACTGTAAACCCAATTTAAACCTCATCCTCCCTCCCAGTCTGACTGCACCTGATGAATTGTCTTTATTTATCACTCTCTGTTCTACCTTCTCCAATCTTTTGTGCACCTCATTTCTAATTTGTAATGTTACATTTTGGTTCTTATCTCACACACACACACACACACACACACACACACA
This sequence comes from Carcharhinus amblyrhynchos, assembly GCF_965287045.1. Taxonomy (NCBI): domain Eukaryota; kingdom Metazoa; phylum Chordata; class Chondrichthyes; order Carcharhiniformes; family Carcharhinidae; genus Carcharhinus; species Carcharhinus amblyrhynchos. Next base: position 43,202,927 of record NC_137349.1, read on the forward strand.
CACCTCAACCAACTCAGTTTAACCTTTCCCCAGTAGCACTGGAAAATCACACCAAGCTTTGGACAAGGTCCCACATCAGAGGCTGATGAAGGTGGTTGGAGATCATGGGATTTACGGCAACTTGGCAAACTGGATCCAGAACTGTTTTGTTTTAGTGGCAGGAGGTAGAGGGCAATGATCAAAGGTTGTTTTTGTGACTAGAAGCCTGTGTCCTGTGGTGTTCTGCAGGGATTGGTATTAGGTCCCTTGTTGTTGTAGTGTGCATTAATGCTCTGGATGTGAATATAGGAAATATGATCAGTATGTTTGCAGATGACAAAAATTGGTAGTGTGGTAAATTGCAAGGACTAACAAGGCAAGGGAATATATAATAGAAGATCAGAGGGAGCTTGGTGTGCAGGCCCACAGATCTCCGAAGACAGCAGGACAGATAAAGTGAATAGATAAGGGCAAGCGAGGAGGTGAGTCCACTTGGCACTAACCTCCAGGTTGCAAAAGGGAAAGTCAGTTGCTGCCATGGTGCAGGCTGGAGAGCCTTCATGGATACAGGGCCAGAAGTCGCTGCTGGGTTGGGCAAGTATTCCACTGACTGCCATAAGAACCTTTGAGGGATTTCATACGAGGCCAAGTTCAAATCCCACTAACATCGCACTGATTACTCTGCTATCTATCTGCCTGAAAGGCTCTGAGTTTTTGACATTGCTATTCAGGCCCAACTAACAGTTACCAGCACAGGCTTGTTAGCCTCGCTGAAGGTGCCTGGAGCCCACTGGTGGTCAGGGCATGGCTGGGCATTATCATAGAATCCCTACAGTGCAGAAGGGGACCATTTGGCCCATTGAGTCTGCATAGACCACAATCCCACCCAGGCCCTATCGCCATAACCCCACATATTTATCCTGCTAATCCCCCTGACACTAGGGGCAATTTAGCATGGCCACTATCTAACCTGTATATTTTTGGCCTGTGGGAGGAAACCAGTGCACCCAGAGGAAACCCACACAGACACAGGGAGGACATGCAAACTCCACACAGTGACCCAAGGCCAAGAATCGAACTGGATCACTGGTGCTGTGTGACAACAGTGCTAACGACTGTGCCACCATCCTGCCCCACCTGACAATGCTAGGGTGTCGGGGACAAGGGGGTCTACGATGGGGAAAGATGAAGGGGATCCATTATTAAGGCCTCAATTCTGCCAATAAGGATGTGGTCCTGTTCTCCATAGGGGGAGCAAGCGGGTCTTCCAGTGCACTGTGCAATTAGTTGCCTTTTCAAAAGGGCACTTGATCTCTTTGCAGCTGGGCACACTGGCAAGTTTAGGCTTCACCCCTCCCAGAACCATCATAAAACTCTCAACTCCTCCAAAATTTGACTAAGTGTGGGACGATTGCAGGACACAGGAGAGACTAGCACAGATCTCTGCTGTTTGCTCATTGTTACAGCACTTAGTTATAATACTCTTCAGAATATACAAGAAATTTGTGCCTTTGATACTTCAGCTGTTTCCCCACTCTGAAAATTAGTCCATTATAACTGTTTTGCAAAACGTTTCTCTGATTTCTGCATCCCATTATTTTATCACTGCTATCTGATGACCTATAAACAACTCTCACCAAAATCTTAGGACCCCTTTCTGCTTTTCAGTGCAACCCTTACTGATACCCCCTCTAATGTTCTAATTTACATTGCTATTCCCTCTTCATTTCCCTATTTTGAAGACTGCATCACAAGAAAAGATTTCGAACAAAGTAACAGTAATACATACAGAATTGGTCTGAACCATGATTTCAAAAAGCCTGTCTTTTCCCCTCCATTCTAATAATATTCGAGAGGGGTGAATTTCAGGAAACATGCTTTGTATTGTAAAGACAGACAAAAAGCTAGGTGAAAAAATATTAAACTTAATGTAGATGAAGATAGAATCATTTGGCTTACAAAGTACAGCGTTTCATTGAAGCAGTAGGCAGTTTAAGAGATGAGATTGCTGTGAAATGCTGCGGAGTGCACGCATGAAGGATGCATCCACAAAGCTTTGGTCCAGGGTAAAGCAATTTTAGAAAGTAAAAGAATGATGTGAAAGTACAAGTACGATTTCATTTTGTTCAAAAGGCACAAACAGGAAGCTATCCCCTCGGGTCTTTAATTAGATGAATTTTGGCCACAAGACTAATGAGCCTAATGGATCTGGACAGGTAGTTAAGATTAATGTTTTGTTAATAAATGACAGAGGGAAATGTATTCGTGGCTCTCGTTTAATGAATCAGTTTAAGCGGTGAAGGATTTATCCGATCTTTGAAATCTGAAATATTTATCTCGGGTCATTCCCAACTTGCAAGCAGAGCACAAAACCACACATTCTGCATCTAATATGGTAGCCAATTTGTGGCACCATAGCAAATCAGACGAATCAGCAATTAGAATGATTTTTGATAACCCTGGTGCTGGTGGTGAGGGGGAATTGCTGATCAGAACACCAGAGCAACATTCTGCTCTTCAACAAAAAGTGAAATTTTCTGTTTAATCTTGATCCAAGCCATCGCAGTTAGACTAAGTGAATGTCTCCATTAAAGGGCACACCTGACAGTCAAGTACCAAAGAAATGATGCACTACTAGCCTAGACCAGTCACACAGCTCAGAAAAGGCCCTTTAGGCTGTCAAGTCGGCATCAACAATAACGATCACTAAAGTCTCTCTATTCCCATATCCTTGAATGTTATGTTTCAAGTGCTCATTCAAATACTTTTTACAAAGTTGTAAGATTCCCACCACCTCTGGTTCTCCAGGAGAGTTCATTCAACATTCTGCAACTCTGAAGATAATATGCTCCCAGTGGAGCCAAGTTGATACACATACTGTAGGTCTGCCACCTTAGTAACTTCAATATTTCTAGTCTTACCCGAGAGATTTAAAGATTCTGGGAATCTCCTCTTCAAACTTTGAATCAGGCATCTGGTAAGATTGATCGAGCAAGTTATACAAAAAGGTGAAGATCTTCAGAAATTCCTTAGTAGTGGGTGACTGCAGACTCTTTGTTGAGATAGAATGTGGATAACCAAATTCCCCGAGGAACTAAAACAAATATGGTAGAATAATTTTAATCTCAAAAAAAAACAAAATTCTGATTTAATGTACATTCATGAGAATTTCATTACACTTTTTTTTAAATACCCTTTGGAGAAAATGGAGCAGAAGTGTCTAATGGCATATGCACGAGTTTCCACATCCTTACAAGATGAAGCTTTAGCTTGTACTGGGTCTTGCCATGCAGCAATAAATACACCAACCCAAATCATCACTGATTTCCTACAATGCCATTCAGTGCATTGAATCTGCACTGACAACAATCCAACTCAGCTCCCATCCCTACAACCCCATGCATTTACCCTACTAGTCCCCTAACATTATGGGCAACTTAGCATGGCCAATCAATCTAACCCGCATATCTTTGAACTGTGGGAGGAAATCAGAGCACTGGAAGAAAACCCACGCAGAGAATGTCAAACTGCACACAGACAGACAGTCACCTGAGGCCAGAATTGAACCTGGGTCTCTGGTGCTGATGCAGCAGTGCTAACCACTGTGCCACCATGCTGCCCAATCCTAGCAATTCATAGCAGGAAACATCAGGATGATGCACCTCCACGCTGTGCAACAGCACTAGCTATTAAATTTCACCTGACAGAATACATTCAAAGATTTTTCTTTTACCCACTGCAAGGATAAACATGATAATACTTCCGGCATTGTGCAAAGGCTGAGTGAGTGGGCAAGGACCTGGCAGATGGAGTATAACGTTAGCAAATGTGAGGTTATCCATTTTGGTAGAAATAATAGTAGGAGGGATTATTATTTAAAGGGTGAAAAGTTGCAGCATGCTACTGTGCAGAGGGACCTGGGGGTCCTTGTGCACGAATTGCAAAAACTCAGTCTGCAGGTCATAGATCATAGAACCCTACGGTGCAGAAAGCCTGTGCAGCAGGTGATCAAGAAGGCAAATGGAATGTTGGCCTTTATCACGAGGGGGATAGAATATAAAAGCAGGAAGGTCTTGCTGCAACTGTACAAGGCACTGGTGAGGCCACAACTGGAGTACCGTGTGCAGTTTTGGTCCCCTTATTTGCGTAAGAATATACTGGCCTTGGAGGGAGTGCAGAGAAGCTTCACCAGGCTGATACTGGAGATGAGGGGGTTAGCTTACGAGGAGAGATTAAATAGACTGGGCCTGTACTCATTGGAGTTTAGAAGGCTGGGGGGCGATCTTATAGAGACTTACAAGATAATGAAGGGGCTAGATAAGGTAGAGGTAGAGAGATTCTTTCCGCTTAGAAAGGAAACCAGAACGAGAGGGCACAGCCTCAAAATAAAGGGGTGGGGGGGGGCAGTTTAGAATAGAGTTGAGGAGGAACTTCTTCACTCAAAGGGTGGTGAATCTCTGGAATTCTCTGCCCATTGAAGTGGTGGAGGCTATCTCGCTGAATATATTTAAGTCACAGGTAGATAGATTTCTGATAGACAAGAGAATTAAGGGTTATGGGGAGGAAGCGGGAAAGTGGAACTGGTCCACTTCAGATCAGCCATGATCTTATTGAATGGCAGGGCAGGCTCGAAGGGCTAGATGGCCTACTCTTGCTCCTATTATGTTCAAATCAATTTATTTTAAGACCATGGCTCCCTTTCAAAATAAGTTTTGAGGCTCATGTATCTTTGATGTCACTTTTATTAACACGCCTGGAGGTACCTTAGCTTAAAATTGAAAACTGTGCTGTTCAAATTCAGAGGCTAAGCCACAAGTTAATTTACTGAAAATGTACATTAACTTCTGTTAAAGAGAACTAATATTGCAATAATTATAATTTTATCAGGGAAAAGGCTTTGAAAGATATACTATCAACTTCATTGTATCATCCAGCATCACGGTGGCATGGTGGTTATCACTGCTGCCTTACAGTGCCAGGGTCATTTTCTCCTCATGTCTGCATATGGCTTTCTTCCAGGTGCTCTGGTTTCCTTTCACAGTCCAAAAATGTGCTGGTTCAGTTGACTGGCCATGCTAAATTGCCCCTTAGTGTTCGGGGACCAGCAGGGTAAATACATGGAGTTATGGGGATAGGGTGTGGGTGGGATTGTTGTTGGTGCAGAATCGATGAGGGAATGGCCTCCCCCCTGCATTGCAGGGTTCTATGATCCCAAAAAGACACTGAAAAAGTCATCTTGTTTTGACCAATTTTCTGCAGAACTGATTTAAGAATGAATCTGTACTTAGAGGTTTACATCATGGAAACAGGCTCTTCGGCCCAGTTTGTCCATGCCACCTCTTTTTTTAAAATACTAAGCTAGTCCCAATTGCCCACGTTTCGCCCATATCCTTCTATCACCATCTTACCCATGTAACTGTCTAAACACTTTTTAAAATACAAAATTGTACCCGCCTCTACGACCTCTGGTAGCTTGCTCCAGACTCTCACCACCCTCTGTGTGAAAAATTGCCCCTCTGGACTCTTTTATATCTCCTTCCTCTCCCTTATAAAGTGAGAAGGGAGAGATATTTATAAAGTGATTTTGCATCACTTTAAAAAGCTGTAGTCTGGAACACTGAGTCAGTGCTCAGGATATTAATGAGTCCAGTATCAGATTTGTGCAACATCTAGTGATATTAAGGGCTGAATTTTACACGTCTCTCAAGGCTGGAGGGGGAGTTATAAAGACCATTTAAGGCTCTTATCCCACCAGCTTCAATTTTTAGGCTAGTTGGAGCAATTAGTAAGAAACTCAAACAAAAATCATTTTTTCCCATCCGACCAAAGGGCATTTTCACTCTGAGTTGAACAAAGAAAATTACAGCACAGGAATGGGCTCTTTGGCCTTCCAAGCCTGCACTGACCATGCTGCCTGACTGAACTAATACCCCTACTCTTCTGGGGACCACATCCTTCCATTACCATCCTACTCATGTATGTGTCCTTAAAACTCACTATTGTATCTGCTTCCACTACCTCCCCCGCAGTGAGTTCTAGGCACCCACCACCCTCTCTGTAAAACAAACTTGCCTTGTACATCTCCTTTAAACCTTGTCCCTCACACCTTAATCCTATGCCCCCTAGTAATTGACTTTTTCACCCTGGGGAAAAGCTTCTGACTATCCACTCTGTCCATGCCCCTCAATCTTGTAGACGTTTATCAGGTCAACCCCCCCCCCCTCCCCCAACCTCTGTTGTTAGTGAGAACAAACCAAGTTTCTGCAACCTCTCCTCATAGCTAATGCCCTCCGTGCCAGGCAACATCCTGGTAGATCTTTTCTGTACCCTCTTCAAAGCCTCAACATCCTTCTGGTAGTGCGGCAATTATATTTCAAGTGCGGCCTAACTAAGGTTCTATAAAGCTGCAACATGACTTGCCAACGTTTAAACTCAATGCCCCAGCCAATGAAGGCAAGCATGCCATATGCCTTCTTGACTACCGTCTCCACCTGCATTGCCACTTCCAGTGACCTGTGTATCTGTACACTCAGATCTCTCTGCCTACTCTTAAGGGTTCTGCATTTCCTATCTATATTAGGCCTTCCAAAATGCATTATCTCACATTTGTCCGGGTTAAACTCCATCTGCCATCTCTTTCTGCCCAAGCCTCCAACCGATCTATATGCTGCTATATCCTCTGCTGGTCCTCATCGCTATCCGCAAACCCACCAACCTTTATGTCATCCACAAACTTACTAATCAAACCAGTACCCTTCCCTCCATGATAATGGAATTCAACCACCCCTCCATCTAGCAGCATAACTCAGACACCATGATTGCCCACCTTCCAAGCTCCAAGAGCATCCCCTCCCCTCTTGACCCAGGACTTCCCTCTCCAACAGTCCCAGGACTTAGTCCCAGGCAGAGGACTTGTCAAATGAACAATACATTCACACACAGCTTATAAACAAGGCAGACTGAATTTGAACCTATATTTATCTCAAAGTATTTCTTGTTCCACCATTGGAAGAATTAGAGAACTGCAGAACACATGCAAAGTGCAGGATTTCCAGTTTGGATTACCAGGTTCTATTATAACACCATTTCGCTTTTGTACCATTAGAATTGCAACAGTGCAGAAGGAGACCATTTGGCCTATCAAACCTGTGCCATCCCACAAAGTTTGACCAAAGTCATTCAGGCTATGAGAATGACAAACGTCACCATTTGAAAGATTATCCAAAATTGGCTCAAAACGTACAGTAGTATCCACATAAGCACACCTATATATACACCATTGCCCACTCCTCTAACTGATCAGTGAACCACAATGGCACAGTGGTTAGCACTGCTGCCTTACATCACCAGGGAGCTGGGTTTAATTCCAGCCTTGGGTGACTATGTGCACATTCTCCCCATGTGCATGGCTTTCCTCCAGGTGCTTCAATTTCTTCCCACATTCCAAAGATGTTCAAGTTAGGTGGATTGGCCATGCTAAATTGTCCTTGGTGTGCGAAGACGCGTAGGTTCGAGGGATTAGCAGGATGAATGTATGCGATTACAGGGATGGAACATGGGGTGGACTTAGCTGAGATGCTCTGGAGAGTCGGTGCAGATTCAATTCGCCAAGTGGCCTTCTTCTGCACTGTAGGAATTCTTTCTACTTATACTAGCTAAATGTGAAAATACCTCACAAAGCTGCCGAATGCACTGTTGTACAAAAGCCTTATCATGAAGCGGTCTAGGATCCTTTATCTTTTCCGTGCCTCCACATGCTCCATATGGATTTGCAGAAAATGTTCCAATGCTACTTGTTCTACAATAAAAACACTCAAATTTAGAACAAACATTTTCAAATTGCTCAACACCAAACAGAAGGGGAAGAAGCAACCCCCCAAACAGCAATGTTACAATGACCAGGTAATGACCAGCTTGTGATATTGATTAAGGAATGAATATCAACCAGAACACCAGGGATAATTCCCCTGCTCCAACAGGGTGGAAACAATGGAGTGCTACAATGATCTGTGCTTGACCCTCTGCTATTTATAATCTATTTTAATAACTTAGTTCAAGAGCCAAGTGTAATGAATTAAAGTTGACTGATGATACAAAACTATGTGTAAAAATATGCTGCAAGAAGGATACAAAAAGACTGCAGAGGGATATGGGTAAGAAGTTGGCAGATGATAACATGAGAAGTGTGGAATTATCCATTTTGGAATGAAGAATGGAAAAACAGATTTTTCTTAAAAAGGCATAGGTGCTCATTTGGAGGCCCTTGTCCATGAATCACAATGTTAACATGGAGGTTCAGTAAATGGGTTTTATCACAGAGCGACTATAGCACAAGACTAACTATACATGGCTTGGATGAGACAGCACCACGAACACTGTACAGTGTGCAGATTTTGTCTCTTTACCCAAGGGAGGAAATAATTGCCTTGGAAGGAGGGCAAAGATTGTCGAGGATGAGGGCTGTCTTATGAGGAATAAAATGGGTCTAAATTATTTTCAAAAATGTAAGAATTCCGTTGAAATGAGTAAAGGTAATTTAACAAACGATTGACTGAGGATACCCATTATCACTAAATAGGGAATGACCAGGACATCTTCTATATCTTGACCTGCTCTTTGTACTCCACGATGCTTGCAGAGACCGCCTCCTTGACCGCTGGACCTTCCATTGGTCTCGTCCGCTCAATCCACCGGACTCTGTCTTCACGTGCTGGGATAGACATGTCCCTATCTCACCAAGGGTTGAGACCCATCGACTACCCTCACCTGGTTTAGCCGGCTTGTCGAAGCCATTGCCCGGGGTGTGGCCACTGTCACATGCAAACAGCTACGGGGAGCAACAGGTGAGAGCTGAGTGCTAGATGGGGACAAAGGGTGGACAAACTGCCCTGAAAAAGACGCAACACGCCCCCCCACCAGAGGTACTATCCCTCCCTGACACCCCATGCGCCTAGTCCCATCTCCAGCCATCTTGACTCTTGTCTTGCCACTGGATCCAGATGGGAATTGGGAAGAGAGAGAGAGTGAGGCTGACACTGCGCAACTCTCCCTCACTTTAATCCAAATCGAGCGCTAGTCTCGACACCATCATCGTCGTCCTGTTCAACCTTTGAAGTTCTGTGGTGATGGGCGAGCAACAAGGCAGCAGGTGTGGATACACTGGGAGCTGTAGTCACGGATCTGCACACAGGCGGCTCAGTTCTAATGGTCATTTTCCGCTGACCGAAGCAGCAGTGAAACTCAGCGTCTACCTGGGCGACTGAGCAGTCCTCTTCAGGAATGCACTGCTCACCTTCGTAGAATGAGCAAGGGGCTAGAAAAGGTGCCCTAAACATTGCCTGCTTCACTACACCCTGGCCAGTTTATTGCGGCTGGCAGGGATCCTATCTTGCAGTTGAACAAACAAAATGAAACACAAGGTGACACTGCCCACCATTGGCACTTGGAACGTGCGCCCACTTTTGGACAACCCTACAGCAGGCAGACCAGAGAGAAGAACAGCCTTAGTTGCCAGAGAGCTTGCAAGACACAACATTGACATTGCAGCCTTGACCAAAACTCGTCTTGCCAACATAGGTCAGTTGAGTGAAACTGGAGGTGGATACACTGTTCTGGAGCGGTCACAGCAGCGATGAGCATCGTGATGCTGGAGTTGGATTCACAGTCAAGAGTCACCTTGTTCGGAAACTTGCCAGTCTACCCAAGGGTGTGACATTATAGCTTCTGCTGCAGAACAGAAGTCAAGCCACCCTGACCAGCACCTATGCCCCCATCATGAACAACCAGACGAGCTGAAAGACAAGTTCTACGAAGAACTAGACGCCCCACTATCAGCAGTGAGCAGCACCAACAAGCTGATCTTGCTTGGCGATTTCAATGCAAGAGTAGGTGTGACTCTGCAATCTGGCAGGGAGTCACTGGGAGGCATGGAGTGGGCAAGTGTAACAGTAACGGATAACTCTTAATGAAGACCTGTGCAACACATGACCCTCATTATAAACACAACTTTCCGTCTGCCTACTCATAACAAGACCTCCTGGATGCACCCCCGCTCTAAACATTGGCATCTTATCGACTATGTTGTCATTGTCAGGAGAAAAAACAAGCAGGATGTCAGAGTGACCAAGGCCATGTGTGGTGCTGATGGCTGGATAGATCACAGGCTCATTTTGGAGACAATGAGGCTCCGCATCAGACCCAAGAGGCAACCACAAGGAAGCAAGGTTATGAAAAGAATCAATGCAGCCAAGCTAAAGAACGCCAGCATAGTTTCAGCACTGGCTGAAGACTTAGAAATCAAGCTTGCTGACCTACACCTTGCAGGCAGCATTGAGAACGACTGGGGACGCTTTAGAGATGCTGTCCATATATCTGCACTGAAGATGCTCAGACCTCTACCGGCAAGCAGCATGACTGCTTCAATGAGAATGTTAAGGACATACAGGCTCTATTTGTTGAAAAGCACCATCATCATCAGGCCCATCAGAATGACCCATCAACAGATGCCAAGAAAAATGCTTTTACTAGTGCTAGCAGGACAGTCCAGAACAAACTGCATAAAATGCAGGACGCCTGGCTGAGCGCCTAGGCAGATGAAATACAGGGATACGCTGACAGAAATGACTTGAAACGGTTCTACGAAGCCCTCAACACTCTACAGACCTCAATCTCTCAGGAGATCCCCCCTCCTGAGTACAGATGGTACAACTCTCATTACAGAGAGGGCTCAGCCTCTGCAGAGGTTGGCTGAAGCCGTCCTCAACCGACCGTCATCTATTAACGATGAGCCAATAGACAGGATTCCCCAGGTTGATATCAACGGCGCCATGGATGACCCACTGGTAGTAGCTATCCAGTGGCAAAGCCCCAGGGGCAGATGCCATACCCGCAGAGATCTACGATGCTGGTCCTATACTTATCGAGAAGCTCACTGAGTTGTTCCAGTCCTTTTGGAAGCAAGGATCCATTCCTCAGGAACTTAAAGATGCTTTCATCGTACACCTCTCCAAGAGGAAGGGCAATCGGCAAGTATGCGACAACCACTGAGGAATCTCGCTGCTCTCTATCACAGGAAAAACCCTTGCAAGAGTCCTGCTAAATCATCTGGTCACTCATTTGGAGCTGGGCCTGCTTCCAGAGTCACAGTGTGGCTTCCGCAAAGGTCTCAGGGCCATTGACATGATGTTTGCTGCGTGCTAACTTCAGAAGTGTCAGGAGCAGAATCGCAAGCTCTACACAACCTTTGTTGACCTCCTGAAAGCCTTTGACACTGTCAGGTGACAAGACCTGTGGAGGATCATGTCAAAGTTCGGCTGCCTCCCCCAAATTCATTCAGATGGTACGCCAGTTCCATGATGGCCAGAGTACTGGATGGCAGCGAATCCTCTGAGGCATTCCCAGTCACCAACTGCATCAAATAGGACTGTGCTCACACCCACACTGTTCAGCATGATGTTTACTGCTATGCTGAATGATGCCTTCCAGTACAGTGTTGCTGGAATCAACCTCAAGTAGAGTGGATGGGAAGCTCTTCAACCTGAGGAGACTTCAAGCTATTACCAAAGTGAAAGAGACTGTTCTGAGAGACTTCCTCTTTGCCGGTGACTGCACCCTGTATGCCAGCTCAGAGCCAGAGAAGCAAGTCAGTATGGACAAATTTTCCATGGCTTGGACTCACCATCAACATTAAAAAGACCAGTCATGCACCGTACACAGAACCCATAATCCACAATGGCAGAAACTACAGGCAGTGGACCAGTTCACTTATCTTGGCAGCACCCTCTCCCAAGCAGTGACCACTGATACAGAAGTTAACTGCAGAGTAGCAAAGGCAAGTTCTGCTTTCGGTACACTGCGCTCCACTGTATGGGAACATCAAGGAATCAGACCAGACTGAAGGTCGACAGCGCTGTGGTATTTGCTACCCTCCTGTATGCCTGTGAAACGTGGACTGTGTATCTAGACAAAGTCAAGTCTACCATCAGTCTACACACTGCTGATGAGAGCGCAGACCCACTGGGCAGGTCATGTCATCCGTATGCCAGACGAGCGTATACCCAAGCAGCTCCTTTTCCGGGAACTCTCTGCTGGAAGACACTCGCATGGAGGGCAGAAGAAACGCTACAAAGAAACACTCAAGGCCTCCCTGAAGTCACTTGATATAGACACGACCACCTGGGAAATGCTGGCACAAAACCATCACAGCTGGCGCTGCCTCATCCACAAAGGCTGTCAAGCTTACGAAGCAAGGTGCATTGCTGAAGCACAACGTAAGCGCGAGCTGTGCAAGTCCAGTGCCACCAGACAACAACTACAGTGCCTAAACAAGTCTGTCCAATGTGTGCCAGGACATTCCGTACCCGAATTGGCCTGATCAGTCATCTTCAGACATACCGCATCCAGCCTCAAAATGATTAATGGGGTCGAGGTCCTCATGGACGACGATGGACAACCAATCAAATAGGGAATAAAAGCAAGTAGTCGAGACAGAGGTTGAGCAGCCAAGGGGTCTGATCACTAGGGTGTTTGCTAGATTTGGCTCAACACCTCAGCTAGCTTGAGAGACAATGGAAGAAGAAATCATCACAGCAGGTTACAAAGAACAAAAACAGCCCGGGAAACAGATCCTTCGGCCCAACGAGCCCGCGCCATCGTTTTAACACTACCACCACCCATGACCCTTATCTATTGTTTTATGGCCATCCACATTGAGGGAAACTAATTTAGGGACAATTTATTACTTCCAATCAGCCTAATAGCACATTTTTGGGGTGTGGGAGGAAACCGGAGCACCCGGAGAAAACCCACGCAAGCACGGGGAGAATGCACAAACTCCCAGACACTGGCCCAAATCCATGTGTCTGCACAGCAATCAGTGATAGTCACTGAGCTGTCGTCTTGCCCAAAGGTCAAATTGTTCTGCTCCATCATCTGTCTGCTCAATCAGGATCAGTAAACCATTTACACACATTGCATGCCTGTGAAACTTGTCTTATCTAATTTTGAATTTACATTGAGGCTTCTCACCTGGAGTAATCTGTGACCACTGATCCAATCTTAGAAATGGTTTGTCTGTTGGCTGGATAGCTGGTTTGTGATGCAGAGTGACATCAACAGCATCGGCTCAGGTTATTCTTGAAGGCCCACCTTCTCAATCCTGCCCCTCGCCTGAGCTATGGTGATCCCCAGGTTAAATCACCACTAGTCAACCGTCCCCCTTAAAAGAGAACATCCTATGGTCTTGTCACTGTGGTGACTTTATGTTGTGGGTGATACTATTTCCTTGCCCCACATTAACCCTTGCTATGCCAACATCATCCTATTGCAGGCACAGATGTAAGGCACTTGGCAAAAGCGGCAATGGAGACACAAGGCTAAACTTTTTCACACAGTAAGTAGTTAAGATCTGCAGTGCGCTAATTGCAAGAAAGAGGCACATTAAATTGAGGCATTCAAGAGGGAATTGGATTATTATTTGAAAAGTAAGGAAGTTTGCTGCTTTCTTCCTTTAACCCTAAAATGACAGTGGACAAATTGCTCAGACAGCAGACACGATGGGCCTGATTCCCTCCTGTACAACAACAATTCTGTGATTCAGAGCAGATGTGACTTCATATCTATAAGTAACTAGAGTCCAACTATGCCTGAGAATAAAGCAGCACTTGGAAGAATTTGTTTGTAATAATTTGTATTGAATTACACAGAACAGAATGGAGCCTGTGAAGGGCAAGGGTGTGCACGGAAAAAAGCAAATAGAACATAATCTTGAAAAACGTTCTCATGGAGAAGTTAAATGCCGACATTACCTTCTTCCAAAGAAACTGGTTCTTCTCTCAGAGGTTCCTGAACGAAATCTTGTGCGTGACACACTGAGAACAGAAAGTTTAGCAAAGATTAGCAAACACTAAAAAAAGTCTCCTCCCTTCCAGAATCACAATCATTTGTCACCTTTGCATTCAAAGGATCATCCTCCACCATTTCTGCCACCTCAACTACACCTTCCCCATCCTTCCCATCAGCATTCCCTCCATGATACTTTAGTCCACACCTCTATCACCGCCCCCCCCCACCACACCTCATCCTCTTCCCAGAACATGTTCCCACACAATTGCAGAAAGTGTAACACCTGCCCCTTTATACCTTTGTCTCTCACTGCCCATTTCTTTCAGCTATCTCCTCTACAATAAGTAGATTAAACAGGCTGGGAGATCACCTTGTGGAACATCAGCGCTCTTTTGCAAACATGACCCCAGTCTTCTGGTCGCTTGCCATTTCAGTTCACTATCATTGTGGAGAAGTCCCACCTTCATATTGAGGATACCCTCCACCGTACCAGCACTGTGCTAAAGACTTCAAAGAGATTTAGCAGCTTAAAACTGGGCAATCACGAAGTGCTATGGGCCATCAGCAGCAGCATTGCACTCAGCCACAACCTGTAACCTCATGGTACAGCATATCCCCCACTCTACCATTACCACCAAACCAAAGGATCAACCCTAATTTAATTTAGAGTCCAGGGGGGCATGCTAGGAGTAACACTACACATTACAAAAAAAAGAGATGTCAACAGGACTACTTGTGTGCCAAACAGCACTAGTAACAGACTGAGCTAAGTGATCCCACAACCAACGGATCAGATCTAAGCTCTGCAGTCCTGCCACATCCAGTTGTCAATGATGGTGGATGTTTAAACAACTCACTGGAAGAGGGCTTCCATAAATATGCCCAGGAGCCCAGTACATCAGTGCAAAAGATAAGGTTGAAGCATTCGCAACAATCTTCAGCCAGAAGGGTCAAGTAGATGATCCATCTCAGCTTCTTCTTGTGGTCCCAGCATCACAGATTTCAGTCTTCAGCCAATTCGATTCATCCCACAAGCAATGATGTTGAATACTGCAAAGGCCACAGATTCTGACAACGTCATTACAATAGTACTGAAGACTGGTGCTCCAGTGCTGGCTATGCTTCTAGCCAAGCTGTTCCAGTAAAACTACAACACTGGCATCTACCCAGCAATGTGGAAAATTACTCACATAGGTCCTGTACTCAAAGTAGGACAAATCCAACCTAGCAAATTATCAGTCTATTCTCCATCATCCAGAGAATCCAAAGAGCTTCTACAAATACAGAAAGGGCAAAAGAGTAACAAGGGACAGTGTAGGGCCTCTTAAGGATCAACAAGGTCATCTATGTACGGATCCACAAGAGATGGGTGAAATCCTAAATTAATACTTCTCATCAGTATTTACTGTTGAGAAAAGCATTGACGTTAGGGAACTTGGGGAATTAAATATTGATGTCTTGAGGAGTGTACATATCAGAGGTGGCGGTGCTGGAAGTCTTAAAGCGCATCAAGGTAGATAAATCTGCGGGACCTGATGAGATATATCCCAGGACATCGTGGGAGGCTAGGGAGGAAATTGTGGGTCCCCTAGCCGAGACAACATCAACTGCACTGCCCTTATCTATACCTTCTTGGTCACCCCTTCAAAAACTCAAATTTGAGAGACATGATTTTCCACTCACAAAGCCATGCTGACTGTCCCTAATCAGTCCTTGTATCTCTAAATGCCTGTAGATCCTGTCTCTCTATATACCTTCCAACAATGTACCTGGCCAATTTTCCAGAGCGATGTAAATTCCAGTCTTGCAGTTGACAAAAGATACAATTAGTTCTGTAACACAATTGTTCAATACCATTGGTATAATCTTGTTCAAGCACATAATCTTTGCAGTGTTCTGGGCCAGCATTTGTTGTCCACCCTAATTATCCTTGGAGTGGCTGGCTAGGCCATTTCAGAGAGCAATGAAGAGTCAACCACATTGCTAAGATTCTGGAGTCACATGCAGACCAGACCAGCAAGAATGGCAGATTTCCTTCATTAACAGACATTCATTCAATATGATCATGGCTGATCCTCCATCTCAATTCCCATTTTCTCCCCATACCCCTTGTTGCCTTTGAAATCTAAAAGAATTATCTCTTTCTTGAATACATTGTGATTTGGTCTCCACAGCTTTCTATTAGTGAACCAGATGACTATTTACAACAATGGTTTCATGATCATCATTGGATTTTTAATTCCAGACTTTTTAAAATTAAATTTAAATTTACCGCCTGCCCTCGTGGGATTTGAATCTCCAATGGGATTTGAGTCCCCAAAACATTACTTTGGGGTCTGAGTTACCAGTCCAGGTACTGCTCCTTTCATGCTCTCCTTCACTCACCACCACAAATTGTCTTGAGACAAAGCATCCCGAGACCTTGTTCATTGTGGCCAAGGACTTCAATTAGGCCAAGCTCAAGAGATACCACCAATATGTCTCCTGTTCCACCAAAGGCCCAAATACCCTGGACCACTGCTACAGAAATATCAAACATGCCTACCAATCTATTGCTCTCTACAGACTTTGGTAAATCAGGCCACCAAGCTCCTGCTCTCAACTCACAAGCAAAAACTGAAACAGAAGAATCCATCAAAGAAAATCATGCAATGTTGGTCTGAGGAATCAAATCTCCTACAGGACTGCTTAGAGTTAGTAGACTGGTCAGTATTTAAAAACCCTGCAACCAGCCTGAACGGGTATGCTACTATGGTAACTGACTTCAGTAGTCTGTAGAAGACTGCACCAAAGGAGCAAATCCGCATGTTTCGCAACCAGAAACCAAGGGTGAACATCACTGCCCGCTGAAGTCCAGATGTTCAAGTCAGACGACCCTGACCTATACAAAGAATGTAAGAAGAATCTCAACACCAGGTAAAAGTCCAACAGGTTTATTTGGTGGCAAAAACCACTAGCTTTCGGAGCACTGCTCCTTCGTCAGGTAAGCAGGTGTTCTGTCCACAAACAGGGCATAGAAAGACAGTCCCCAGTCCAATGCCGACTTCTCCACATCTATACAAAGAAGCCAAACATAATCTACAAAGACAGTTCTGGACCAAGCTATAATCCCAGACTAGCCACATGGACTCCAATGACAATGGCAAGGTCTGCAAGACATAACAGGCTACCAGATGAAGATAAAATTGCCAGCTCCAATGCACCCTCCCTGATGAGCCCAATATATTCTATGCCTGTTTTGAGCAAGTGGTCAGTGAGAGCACATTCCCCATCCCAGAAGCCTCGAATGAACCTGACTCTGAGGTCACCATTGCAGACGTCAGGGCAGCCATCTCAAAAGTCAACCCACGGGAAGCAACCGGCCTGCATGGGTTACCCGGAGAAGTAGTCAGATCCTGCGCGGATCAGTTGGCGGGGTATTCGCAGATATTTTCAACCTCTCTTTACACTAACCTGAGGTCCCTACTTGCTTCAGTGGATGACCGTCATCCCAGTACCAAAGAAATGCCAGGCACTGTGCCTTAATGACTATCATGAGGTGGCTCTGACATCCATCACCATGAAGTGCTTTAAAATGTTAGTTATGGCACGAATCAATTCTGGCATCCCAGATCGCCTGGATCTATTGCAGTTGACCTTCTGTCGCAACAGGTCCACATCAGATGCCATCTCCCTGGCCCTACATTCAACCTTTGAACATCTAGATCAGACTCCCATTCATAGACTGCAGCTTAGCCTTTAACACCATTATTCCTACAAGAGTCATCCCCAAACTTCATGGCCTGGGGCTCGGCTCCTCCCTCTGCAACTGGATCCCGAATTAACTAACCCACAGAGAGCAATCAGTAAGGATAGGCAACCAACTGCTCCACAATCAACACCGGTGCTCCGCAAAGTCGGTGTTCTCAGCCCCTTACTATACTCCCTATACACCTCTGACTATGTGGCCAAATTCCCCTCCAATACGATTTTCAAGTTTGCTGATGACACCACCACTGTGGGTCGAAGCAATAACGAGAAGGAGTACAGGAAAGACACAGAGAATCTGCTGAACTGATGCGGCAACAATAATCTTTCCCTCAATGTCAACAAAATGAAGGAAATAGTCAGTGACTTCAGGAACCATAATGGAGGGCGTGCCCAACTACACCAATGGGTCAAAGTAAAAATGTTCGAGAGCTTCAAGTTTTTAGATGTCCAGATCACCAGCAACCTGTCCTGGTGTCCCCGTGCCAATACTATAGTTAAAAAAGCCCACCAACGTCTCTCCTTTCTCAGATTAAGGAAATTTGACATGTCCGCTACAACTCTTACCAACTTTCACTGAAATACCATGGAAAACATTGTCTGTATGACAGCTTGGTATGACTCCTGCTCTGCCCAAGTCCACAACCACAAAAGGTCGTGAATGTAGCCCAATCCATTACGCAAACCAGCCTCCCATTGATTGGCTCTGTCTACACTTCCCACAGACTCGAGAAGGCAGCCAGCATAATTAAGGGCCCCACGCATCCCGGACATTCTCTCTTACACTTTCTTCCGTCAGGAAAAAGTTACAAAAGTCTGAAGATATGTGCCAACCAACTCAAAAACAGCTTCTTCTCTGATGCAACCAGACTTTTGAATGGAACATTTGCATTAAGTTGATCTTTCTCTACACCCTCACTATAATGTATCACTACATTCTGCACTCTCTCCTTTCCTTCTCCGTGTACTGTATATTGTCCGTTTAGTGCATGGGAAACAATACTTTTCACTGTATAGTAATACATGTGACAACAGTAAATCAAATCAAACCACGAACTGAAGGTCCCACAACCCTTGGCGATAATGATAAATCGGGGAATATGTCAGGTCTTGAGGTTGCAGATTGTGGCTGTGTACTACTATGCTGCTGATGGCCCACAGCACCTCGTGGAAGTGCAGCTCGAGTTGCAAGATTTGTTCATAATGTGCCACAAATCAAAATAGATCTTTACCGCTAGGCTACTGCCTCAAAAGTCCCTCCTTCCAGCACATAAACTGCAGCAGTTTAAGAAGGCAGCTCATCACCATCTGGTCAGCCAAATAGTGACCTTGCCAGGAAAACCACATCCCAAATAAGAATTTTTTAAAAATTGAATAGCAGAACAAGTTGGAGGAGTGAAATGGTCTGCTCCTGCACCTACTTTTCTCTTACAACGTGGTGGTTTTCATCTGTAAAATTCACTTTGTACAGTAGTACATCTGTAGCAAAACAAGGTGTTGGACATACCTTTGAGGTGTTATCAGCCCATATCTGGTGGCCTCACTAATCCTGTGAGGCTGCAATGCTCTGTGGCTGTTGGAACTATGATTCATTTTGCTGCTCTGAACTGAAATGTAAAGAATTTTCACTGTTAAACCCTAAACAAACTATGAAAGTTACTTTGCGTACAAACATATGAACGTTTTCATAAGTGTCACAATTCTGCCACTATGGGCAGCACGGTGGCACAGTGGTTAGCACTGTTGCCTCACAGCACCAGGGTCCCAGGTTTGATTCCGGCCTCAGGTCAATGTCTGTGTGGAGTTTGCACATTCTCCCCGTATCTGCATAGGTTTCCTCCCATGGTCTAAAGATGTGCGGGTTAGGTAAATTGGCTATGCTAAATTGCCCTAGTGTCAAGGGGGCTAGCTAGGTAAAATGCATGCGGTTATGGAGATAGAGCCTGGGTGGGATTGTGGTCAGTGCAGACTCGATGGGCCAAATGGCTTACTTCTGCACTGTAGATTCTATGATTCCATTAGGAGTGGTCTGAAAAACATGTGCAGTCAAATTACTATTTTTTACTGCAACAGTACTTCTTTAACTGTAACATTACTTGTTATTCTAGTCAGAATTTGAAAGCCTAATTTGTAACAGTTGAAAAGAATAAATTGATATATAAATTATAAAACGTGTGGAATGTTGCAGAAATAGTGGTAAAGGATTTAGGAGCAGTAGGCCATTCTGCCCTTTGAGCTTGCTCTACCCATTTGATCAATGGTAGTTGTTGTGACTGTGGTTTAACTCCACTTTGCTGGCTGCTTCACATCCGCCCTCACCATCGCGGTGCAAACACCAAACTCAGCCTGGAATCAATTCCGTGACTCTGGCTGCACCGCTTCCATGGGAGAGAAATCCACAGAAAACACCATCAGCGGCTGGGAGAGCTTTCCCCCTCTACCCACTGACCGTCCCCGTCCCCCTCTACCCACTGACCGTCCCCGTCCCCCTCTACCCACTGACCGTCCCCGTCCCCCTCTACCCACTGACCGTCCCCGTCCCCCTCTACCCACTGACCGTCCCCGTCCCCCTCTACCCACTGACCGTCCCCGTCCCCCTCTACCCACTGACCGTCCCCGTCCCCCTCTACCCACTGACCGTCCCCGTCCCCCTCTACCCACTGACCGTCCCCGTCCCCCTCTACCCACTGACCGCCCCCGTCCCCCTCTACCCACTGACCGCCCCCGTCCCCCTCTACCCACTGACCGTCCCCGTCCCCCTCTACCCACTGACCACCCCGTCCCCGTCCCCCTCTACCCACTGACCGTCCCCGTCCCCCTCTACCCACTGACCACCCCGTCCCCGTCCCCCTCTACCCACTGACCGTCCCCGTCCCCCTCTACCCACTGACCGCCCCCGTCCCCCTCTACCCACTGACCGCCCCCGTCCCCCTCTACCCACTGACCGCCCCGTCCCCGTCCCCCTCTACCCACTGACCGCCCCGTCCCCGTCCCCCTCTACCCACTGACCGCCCCCGTCCCCCTCTACCCACTGACCACCCCGTCCCCGTCCCCCTCTACCCACTGACCGTCCCCGTCCCCCTCTACCCACTGACCGTCCCCGTCCCCCTCTACCCACTGACCGCCCCGTCCCCGTCCCCCTCTACCCACTGACCGCCCCGTCCCCGTCCCCCTCTACCCACTGACCGTCCCCGTCCCCCTCTACCCACTGACCGCCCCGTCCCCGTCCCCCTCTACCCACTGACCGCCCCGTCCCCGTCCCCCTCTACCCACTGACCGCCCCGTCCCCGTCCCCCTCTACCCACCGACCGCCCCGTCCCCGACCGAAATCAGCTCCTCTCCCACGGCTGCAGTCAGTGCTTCCTCCCCCGGAGCCTCACCCTGTCCCGTCCCGTCCCCCGGCGCCTCACCCTGTCCCGTCCCGTCCCCCGGCGCCTCACCCTGTCTCTCTCTTTCTGCCTCACTCGGTGTCTCTCTTTGGATTTGGCGCCTGAAGCATCATCAAAATAACGGTCACCGGAACCGGAAATACATCATCCGCCTAGCAACGTCAATTGAGCGGAAATGATGTCATTTGCGGGCGCCTATTCTATGAGCGGACCTGTCCTGGGTGTTAATGGGGATCCGGAGGGGAGATAGAGCGTGAAGCTGTGAGGGAATATTGAGCAGCAAACATGGGATGCACGGTGGTTAGTACTGTTACCTCACAGCGCCCGGGTCACTGTGCAAACTGTACACATACATTCTCCCCGGGTCTGCTCCCACACTCCAAAGATAACGTTTTAAAGTTTATTATTGTCACAAGTAGGCTTATATTAATACTGCAGTGAAGTCACTGTGAAAATCCCCAGGGTAGGTGCATTGGTCATGCTAAATTGCCCCTTAGTGTCAGGGAATTAGCAGGGTGTGGGGTTACAGGGATAGGATGGGATAATTGTTGATTCAAGTTTGATGGGACGAATAGCCTCCCTCTGCACTGTAGAGATTGTATAATGCTCTGATACTGATAAGGAGTACAGGGAGTGAGAGAAAGGAACATTCTGCAACATTGAACTGTTAAAGTTAAAAGTGAAAGTTTATTAGCCACAAGTAAGGCTTACATTAACACTGCAATGCTTTTTAAGTGTTGCTATTGTACCTGCCTCATACACTTTCTCTGGCAATTCATCGCGTATACACCACCCTCAATGTGAAGAAGTTGCCCCTCAGGTCCCTTTTAAATCTTTCCCCTCTCACCTTAAACCTACGTCCTTTAGTTTTTAATTCCCCTTCCCTGGGAAAAAGACTCTGTATGTACATCCCATCTATGTCCCTGACGATTTTATACACCTCAATAAAGTTACCCCTCATTCTCCTACGTTCCAAGGACAAGTCCTAGCCTGGCCAACCTCTCCCTATAACTCAGACCCATTGGTTCTGGCAACATCCTCATAGATCTTCTTTGCACTCTTTCCAGTTTACCAATGTCTTTCCTACACAGGGTGACCAAAACTGTACACAATACTCCCAAGTGTGGCCTCACCAACAACTTATACAACTGTAACATAATGTCCCAACTCCTGTACTCGATGCTCTGACTGATGAAAGCCAAATGCCTTTTTCACTGCCCTGTCTACCTGTGATGCCGCTTTCGACAAACTATGTACTTGTACTCCTAAGTCCCTCTGTTATTCAACACTCCCCAGGGCCCTACCATTCATGGAGAAGAATAGAGAGAGAGAACATTTGAACTCGTGGCTAAAGGGATGGTGCAGGAGGGAGGGTTTCAGATACTTGGACAATTGGGGCTCATTCTGGGGGAGGTGGGACCTCTACGAAAGGGGTGGTCTGCACCTGAACCAGAGGGGCATTAATATCTTGGGGGGAAAATTTGCCAGTGCTATTCAGGGGGGGTTTAAACTGATTCAGAGGGGGGATGGGAACCTGAATTGTAGCTCCAATGTATGGAGGATGAGAATAGGGAGGTCGTGGATAAGGTTTCTAGGTCGCAGCAGAGTATTGGCAGGCGGGAGGGTGGGTTGGAGTGTGTATACTTTAATGCGAGGAGCATACGCAATAAGGTGGATGAACTTGCAGCCTGGATGGTGCCTGGGACTTCGATGTTGTGGCCGTTTCAGAGACATGGATGGAGCAGGGACAGGAATGGTTGTTGCAGGTTCTGGGGTTCAGATGTTTCAGAGCAGAGAAGGTGGTAGAAGAGGGGGATGCGTGGCATTGTTAGTCAAGGACTGTATTATGGTGGCAGAAAGGACGTTTGATGTGGACCTGTCTATTGAGGTAGTATGGGCTGAGATTAGAAACAGGAAAGGAGAGGTCACAGTGTTGGGAGTTTTTTATAGGCCTCCAAAAAGTTCCAGAAATGTAGAGGAAAGGATTGCAAAGATGATCCTGGATAGGTGCGAAAGTAACAGGGTAGTTGTTATGGGGGACTTTAACTTTACAAATATAGATTGGAAAAGCAATAATTCAAGCGCGTTTGAGGGGTCAGTTTTTGCCCAGTGTGTGCAGGAAGGTTTCCTGACACAGTATGTAGATAGGCCAACAAGAGGTGAAGCTACATGGGATTTGGTACTGGGTAATGAACTATACCAGGTGTTAGACTTGGAGATAGGTGAGCACTTCGGTGATAGTGACCACAGTTCGGTTACGTTTACCTTAGTGATGGAATGGGATAGGTACATACCGAAAGGCAGAAGTTATAGCTGGGAGAAAAGTAATTATGAGGCTATTCGGCGAGATTTAGGATACATAGGTTGGAGTAGGAAACTGCAAGGGCTGGGAACAGCTGAAATGTGGACCTTATTCAAGGAGCAGCTACTGCGAGTCCTTGATAAATATGTACCTGTCAGGCAGGGAGGAAGTGGTCAAGTGCGGAAACCATGGTGTACTAAGGATGTTGAATCTCTGGTGAAGAGGAAGAAGGAGGCTTATGTAAAAATGAGACATGAAAGGCTCAGTTAGGGCACTGGAGAGTTACAAATTAGCCAGGATTGAGCTAAAGAGAGTGTTAAGAAAAGCTAGAAGAGGACATGAGAAGACTTTGGTGGATAGGACCAAGGAGAACCCTGAAGCTTTCTATAGGTATGTCAAGAATAAAAGATTGGTTAGGGCAATATTAGGGCCGGTCAGAGACAGTAGTGGGAAGTTGTGCGTGGAGCCTGAAGAGATAGGAGAGGCACTAAATGAATATTTTTTGTCAGTATTCATGCAGGAAAAAGTCAATGTAGTCGAGGAGAATACTGAGATACAGGCTTTAAGACTAGATGGGATTGAGGTACATAAGGAGGAGGTGTTAGCAATTCTTGAGAGTATGAAAATAGATAAGTCCCCTGGGCCAGATGGGATTTACCCTAGGATTCTCTGGGAGGCTAGGGAGGCGATTGCAGAGCCTTTGGCTTTGATCTTCATGTTGTCATTGGCTACAGGTATAGTGTCGGAAGACTGGAGGATAGCAAATGTTCTTGGAATGCTGTAGGGATAGTTTCCTTGAACAATGTGTAACGGAACCAATGAGGGAGCGAGCTATCTTAGATCTGGGGTTGTGTAACGAGGCAGGAAGAATTAGGGATCTTGTGAGGGATCCTCTTGGAATGAGCGGTCATTGTATGGTTGAGTTTTTGATGCAGATGGAGGATGAGAAAGTAGGGTCCCAAACCTGTGTCCTCTGTTTGAACAGAGGGGAGTACAATAGGATGAGAGAGGAATTGGCAAATGTAGATTGGGGGCGCAGATTGGTTGGTAGGACTGCTGAGGAACAGTGGAGGATCTTTAAGGAGATCTTTTTCAGTGCTCAGAGGAAATATATTCCAATGGTAAAGAAGGAATGTAGGAGAAGGGATAACCAGCCATAGTTATCGAAGGAAATAAAGGAGAGTATTAAATTAAAAGCTGATGCGTTTAGAGTGGCTAAAAGTAGTGGGCGATTAGAAGATTGGGAGAGGTTTAAAAATCAACAAAGAATGACAAAGAAGTTTTTAAAGAAAGGAAGGATAGACTATGAAGCTAAACTAGCACTAAATATAAAAAAGGACAGAGCTTTTACAAATATATAAAGAAGAGGAGGCTGGCTAGAGTAAATGTTGGACCCTTAGAGGACGAGAGGGGGGATTTAGTGGTGGGAGATGAGGAAATGGTGGAGGCCTTAAATAAGTTTTTTGCCTCAGTCTTCACAGAGGAGGATGCGAATAATTTGCCGGATATTAAAGATAGAAGGATGGTAGGAGTTGAGGGCCTGAATGCAATTACTGTCACTAGAGAGGTAGTACTTGATAGTCTAATGGGACTGATGGTGGACAAGTCCCCAGGAATGCATCCCAGAGTTCTGAAGGAAATGGCAGAGGTGATAGTAGATGCCTTAGTGATTATTTACCAAACTTCGCTGGATCCGGGGAAGTGCCGGAAGATTGGAAAATGACTAATGTTACGCCGCTGTTTAAAAAAAGTAGCAGGCAAAAGGCAGGGAATTATAGGCCGGTTAGTTTAACGTCTGTAGTTGGAAAAATGCTTGAATCCGTCATCAAAGAAGAAATAGCGAGACACCTAGAAAAGAATGGTTTGATAGAGCAGACACAGCACGGATTCGTTAAGGGGAAGTCGTGTTTGACGAATTTATTGGATTTTTATGAGGATGTGACTAGTGTGGTAGACAGAGGGGAACCAGTGGATGTGGTGTTTCTCGATTTTCAAAAGGCGTTTGATAAGGTGCCGCACAAAAGGTTGCTTCAGAAGGTTAGGGGGCATGGAGTTGGGGGTAAGGTGTTAGCGTGGATAGAGGATTGGTTGTCTAATAGGAGGCAGAGAGTTGGTATCAATGGGTGCTATTCTGATTGACGATGGTGACTAGTGGAGTGCCGCAGGGATCAGTGCTGGGGCCTCAGCTATTTACCATTTATATAGATGATCTGGAGGAGGGGGCTGAGTGTAGGGTGACGAAATTTGCTGATGACACAAAGATGAGTGGAAAAGCAAATTGTGCGGAGGGTGTGGAAAGTCTGCAGAGGGATCTGGATTGGCTGAGCGAGTGGGCAAGGACCTGGCAGATGGAGTACAATGTTAGCAAGTGTGAGGTTATCCACTTTGGCAGAAATAATAGTAGGAGGGATTACTATTTAAAGGGCGAAAAGCTGCAGCACGCTACAGTGTAGACGGACCTGGGGGTCCTTGTGCATGAGTCGCAAAAACCCAGTCTGCAGGTGCAGCAGGTGATCAAGAAGGCGAATGGGATGCTGGCCTTTTTAGCGAGGGGGATAGAATATAAAAGCAGGGAGGTCTTGCTGCAACTGTATAGGGCACTGGCGAGGCCGCAGCTGGAGTACTGTGTGCAGATTTGGTCACCGCACTTGCGCAAGGATATTTTGGCTTTGGAGGGAGGGCAGAGGAGGTTCACTAGGCTGATACCAGAGATGAGGGGGTTAGACTATGAAGAGAGACTGAATAGACTGGGTCTGTACTCGTTGGAGTTTAGAAGAATGAGGGGGGATCTCATTGTGACATATAAGATGTTGAATGGGATGGATAGGATAGAGGTGGAGAGGCTCTTCCCGCTCAGAAAGGACAGTAGGACTAGAGTGCACAGCCTCAGGATAAAGCGGGGGGTGGGGGGGGGGGTGCGGTTTAGAACGGAGTTGAGGAGGAACTTCTTCACTCAAAGGGTGGTGAATCTCTGGAATTCTCTGCCCGTTGAAGTGGTGGAGGCTACCTCGCTAAATATATTTAAGTCACGGGTAGATAGGTTTTTGACAGACAAGGGAATTAAGGGTTATGGGGAGAAAGCGGGAAAGTGGAACTGAGCCACGACAGATCAGCCATGATCTTATTGAATGGCGGGGCAGGCTCGAGGTGCTAGATGGCCGACTCCTGCTCCTATTTCTTATGTTCTTATGTTCTTATCAACAATATGTTCTTATCAACAATACCTCCTAATTTAGTATCATCCACAAACTTACGAACCATGCCTTGTATATTCACGTCCAAATCATTTGCATAAGTAACGAATAACAAAGGTCCCAACACCTGAGTCATGCCACTGGTCACAGGCCTCCAGTCTGAGAAACAATCTTCAACCATCACTCTCTGCTTCTTACCATCAAGCCGATCTTGAATCCAATTAGCTAGCTTTCCCTGGATCCCATGTGATCTAACCTTCCAGACTAGCCTGCCATGCAGGATGTTGTCAAAGTATTTGAATCAACCTTATACAGTGAAATAACACCATACCAGTGAGGTACATCTCATGCCCTCAGTGAATGAAAGCCTGATTGAACTCTCAAACTTTTCAAAGCTGTGGCTTGTGGCAACATTCCCATGCAGAAAGATCCAGGCTGCTGAACACATTTATTACCCACTTTGGCAGATTCTACTTTAGCCTTTGCATTTTCTAAGCATGGTGCCCATTCTGCAGGGCCTTTTAAGGGTTTCTTTGCTAGGTGGATGATGTATTGGTTCACATCAGCCTTAGAGTGCCTACTGCTAATGTTAAATGAGAAGTGTGACTTCTCCAGAACACCATTTTGCTTCCTGGACTACATCATCAGCAATAAAGACATCACAGTGGATCCACAAAAGACTAAAGCCAGTAGCAGGTTCCCAAACCTGTTCTCAATTCAAAACCTCCAGCGATTCTTTGGAGAAATAACAAATAACTTTAAAATGAATGGGGGAAAAGAAAGTGATAAGGTTTGTTAAACAGATAATCTCCAAAGGAGATGGAAAAATCGAGATAAAGAAAAAGGAGTTAGTAAAATTCATAGAGATAGAGAAGGAGCGAGAGTTGTCGAAATGCATAGAGAAAGCAGAATGAGTAAAGTTAGCTGAATAGATGGAGAAATAGGAAGAAATAGAGATATCTGAGATACCAGGAGACAGATGTTTCAGGTGGGGTAGAAAGAGATGTAAAAGGGGTGGGGGAGTTGCACTACCGGTTAAGGAGAATATCACAACTATACTGCAGGAGGACACCTCGGAGGGCTCATACAGTGAGGCAATATGGGTAGAGCTCAGGAATAGGAAGCATGTAGTCACAATGTTGGGGGTTTACTATAGGCATCCCAACAGCCAGCAGGAGATAGAGGAGCAGATATATAGGCAGATTTTGGCAAGGTGTCAGAGTAACAAGGTTGTTGTTCAGGGAGATTTAAACTTCTCTTATATTGACTGGGAGTCACTTGGTGGTCGGGGCGTGCATGGGACAGAGTTTGTAAGGAGCATCAAGGAGGGCTTCTTGAAACAGTATGTAGATAGTCCAACTAAGGAAGGTCCTGGACCTGGTATTGGGGAATGAGCCTGGCTAGGTCAACGATTCAGTAGGGGAGCAGTTTGGAACAGTGACCACAATTCAGTAAGCTTTAAGGTACTGATGGATAAGGAAAAGTGTAATCATCATGTGAAAGTGCTAAATTGTGGAAAGCTAATTACAACAATATTCGGCAGGGACTGAAGAATGTAAATTGAGAGCAGATGTTTGAGGGCAGATCAACATCTGGCATGTGGGAGACTTTCAAGTGTAAGTTGATAGGAATTCACGATCGGCACATTCTTGTAAAGATGAAAGATAAGTATGGCAAGTTTCAGGAATCTTGGATAATGAGAGATATTGTGAGCCTAGTCAAAAAGAAAAAGGAAGTGTTTGTCAAGGCTAGGAGGCTGGGGACACGTGAAGCAAGTGTGGAGCACAAGTAGAAAGAAACTTAAGTAAGGAGTAAGGAGGGCTAAAAGGGGTCATGAAAAGTAATTGGCAAGCAAGATTAAGGAAAATCCCAAGGCGTTTTATATATATCTAAAGAGCAAGAGGGAGGGGGTTGGCCCACTCAAGGACAAGGGAGGCTGTCTACGCATGGAGCCAGAGGAAATGGGCAAGGTATTAAATGAATACTTTGCATCAGAATTCATCAGAAGGACTTGGTGGACGATGAGTCTGGAAAAGTGTGTGTTGATTGTTTCGGCCATATTGAGATTAAAAAGGTGGAAGTATTGGGGTTCTTGAGAAACATTAAGTAGTCAAGAGCCCAGGGCCTGATGAGATAGACCCCAAAATACTATAGAGACGAGGAAATTGCTGGGACCTTGAGAGAAATCTTTGTATCCTCACTGGCTACAGAGGTGGTCCCAGAAGATTGGAGGATAGGAAATATTGCTCCTTTGTTTAAGAAGGGTAGCAAGAATAATCCAGGTAATTACAGTCTGGTGAGCCTTGTATCAGTGGTAAGGAAATTATTGGAGAGGATTCTTCAAGACAGGATTTACTCCCACTTGGAAATAAGTGGACGTATTAGCAAGAGGCAACATGGTTTTATGAAGGGGAGGTCATATCTCACTAACTTGATTGAGTTTTTCAAGGAAGTGATGAAGATGATTGATGAGGGTAGGGAAGTAGATGTTGTCTACATGGATTTCAGTAAGGCCTTTGACAAGGTCCCTCATGGCAGAAGATGAAGTTGCATGGGATCAGAGGTGAGCTGGCAAGTTGGATGCAGAACTGGCTTGGTCTTAGAATCTCCACTCACATTGTCTGCATTTTTAAGACTTGAATAGCAGGTTAGCTGTAAAGACTTGCATTCTAATCAGTATTCTGTAAACTGTGTATGACTTTATATGCCCTTCTCTGATCAGAACCTTCCACACACCTGACGAAGGAATACCATTTCTGAAAGCTTGTAAGATTACTATCAAATAAACTGGTTGGACTCTAACCTGGTGTTGTGAGACTTCTAACTCGGTCATAGAAAACAGAGGGTAGCAGTGGAAGGGTGTGTTTCTGAATGGAGGGCTGTGACTAGTGGCGCTCCTCAGGGATCAGTTCTGGGACCTTTGCTGTTTGTAATATACATAAAAATGGAGGAAAATGTAACTGGTTTGATTAGTAAGTTTGCAGACCACACAAAGGTTGGTGGAATTGGGATAGTGATGCAGAGGATACAGCAGGATGTAGAAGGCTTGGGCGGAGAGATGGTAGATGGAGTTTAAACCAGACAAATGTGAGGTAATGCATTTTGGAAGGTCTAATACAGTTAGGAAATATACAGTAAGTAGCAGAATCCTTAAGAGTATTGATAGGCAGAGGGAATTGGGTGTACTTGTAAATAGGTCACTGAAAGTGGCAATGCAGATGGAGAAGGTATTCAAGAAGACATGTGGCATGCTTGCGTCAGCCAGGGCATTGAGTTTAAAAGTTGGCAAGTCTTGTTGCAGCATTATAGAATCTTAATTAGGCTGCACTTGGAATATAGTGTTCAATTCTGGTTGCCACACTACCAGAAGGATGTTGAGGCTTTGGAGAGGGTACAGAAAAGTTTTACCAGGATGTTGCTTGATATGGAGGCATTTGCTGTGAGGAGAGATTGGAGAAACTTAGTTTGTTCTCACTGGGACAACGAGGGTTGAGGGCCGACCTGATAGAAGTCTCCAAGATTATGAGGGACAATGGACAGAGTGGATAGTCAGAAGCTTTTTCCCAGGGTGAAATAGTCAATTACTAGGGAGCGAGGGGCAAGGTTTAAATGAGATGTATGAGGCAAGTTTTTTTTTTACACGGAGGAGGTGG
Organism: Carcharhinus amblyrhynchos; assembly: GCF_965287045.1. Lineage (NCBI taxonomy): Eukaryota > Metazoa > Chordata > Chondrichthyes > Carcharhiniformes > Carcharhinidae > Carcharhinus > Carcharhinus amblyrhynchos. The sequence goes on from NC_137349.1 coordinate 43,233,033, forward strand.
GTGCCTAGAACTCGCTGCTGGGGAGGGAATGGAAGCGGATACGATAGTGACTTTTAAGGGCTGTTTTGACAAATACATGAATTGGATGGGAATAGAGGGATAAGGTTCCCGGAAGGGTTGGGAATTTTAGTTCAGTCGGACAGCATGGTTAGTTCAGGCTTGGAGAACCGAAGGGCCTGTTCCTGTGCTGTAATTTTCTTGTTTGGGAAAAACAATTTGATAGATTTTGCTAAATAATGGAGATATTGCAATTGATGAAGACTGAGAAATGGTGGTGAATGCAGCTTGCAATATTCTTTTACCAAATTTGGCACAGTTCACAAAACTTTGAGGTATTTGGTTAAGAAAGACTGATCTACAGTGCTGGAATCCACATGAAGAGCAAACATCCACTCACACCAAGGTCATGCTGCTTTACATTGACATTCTAACCCATCCTTGCTCACCACCATAGCAACAGATGGGGGCTTCTCACGGTAAATTCATTGCAGTGTTGCTGTAAGACTATTTGTGAGACTAATAAATAAACAGATGCTTCATCCATAGGCCTTGGAGTGATCCTATTCCAGGAATAACTGGATGGCAGTCACTGACTGGTTCACTATCGTTCCAAAGGTCTGTTGGACATAGAGCTGAGATGTAAGAACAAAGAACAACACAGCATGGGAAACAGGCCCTTCAGCCCAACAAGCCTGCACCGCCAATATACTGTTGTAGAAAAGGGAGTCCTTGTAGTCAGGTGTTTTCAGATTATATCAAGGCTTAAAGGACAGAGTTGAAACAGACCATAAGCCACTAGTCTCATTACTGGATAAGAAGGAGCAAACAAAGATACCTCCCAGAATACAAAGCTTTTGCCTACACGTCATGATGTTCACCTCTGAGACATCAGTCCAATGTAAAAAAAAAACCTCCCATTAGACCTTCTGACAAAAGAGGATGTCAATCTCATCAAGAGCTGGAAGCATACTCCCAATTGTCAAAGAGATACCCACCAGCAATCACAAGTAAACTCTTAACTGATTCACTGGAAACAAATGCGTGATGAGGATTGTGGCAGCATCCACTATTACTGCCAACAAGCATAGGCCAGATATCACGAACAAAGAGAGAACCTCATCCCCATAAGTGCGAAGGAAAGATGCTCGGGTTAGGTGGATTGGCCATTTTAAATGTGCAGGATTATGGGGATAGAGGAGAGGAGTGGACATGGGTAAGATGTTATTTCAGAGAGTTGACACAGACCTGATGGGCTGAATGGCCACCTTTTGCACTGTAGGATTTCTATGATCCTATGGATAGTGTTATAATGACCACAAAGGCCACAGGGATCATCAGTAGATCTAGCCGTTGGCTTTGGGGAGTATAAGCTGTCTTAATGGAAAGCAGCCAGCTGGGTTTTTTAAGCTGGTAGCGTTAGCTAGGCCGGGGTAGGCCCTAAAGTGAAGACTATCTGACTGCAAGCCATGGGAGTGGCCTTTTCCTTTGGTCACAATAAAGGGTGTTGGTGATGGAGAAAGGGCATCTGGCTGAATAATACATTGGTGACGAGAAAACTTTTTTTCCTCCATCTTTCCCTCCGGACAACATCCAAATGTCAAAAATTTCTCTGGTAAGAGAAAGCCACTGTGCCTCTTTTTAGGAAACTCAATCCCAGTGCAGAAGATTGGGCTGAATGCAGTGAGTGTATGCAGAGCTTCTTCTGTGCTTACAACATTGGGGAAATGAAAAACAAAAGTAATTTTGCTAACAAGATATAGGACCCTGCCTTTCAGTGTAGTAAGAAGAGTGACCTATCTGGATGGCCGAGACTTAAAATCTTTTAATAAAGTTGTAAAAAACCCAAAGCCCCCGGAAATTCTGCAGCAATATCACTTCAACAAGGCTAGGAAAACCCCTGGGGAATCTGTCAGTGTCAGGTTGCAGAAACCATTTGAACACTGCGAATTTTGACCACCTCTAATTGAAATGTTGCAGGACAGTTTTGTATGTGGCCTAAATTACTTAACCATCCAAAAGAAGCCATTGGCAGAATCCAATTTGTACTTTAAAAAAATCATTGAGGTAGCCTTTTCACTTGAGAATGTGGAAAAGGGGCTCAGGAGCTACAGGGGGTATTAGGAAGCAATGTCTTCCAACTGGGGGAGGGACATCATACAACCAGTTCTCAATGGAGAATGCTTGTGTCAATCAGGTATTAAAGAGCCCCATTTGATATAGGAATCCTAATGTGAACTCCAGACACTCAAATAATGGCAGGGCTGACTCTAAGAATTTTAAAAATCATACTCCAGAGAGGTGTAATTGCCATCTGATGGATTACTGCAAGCAATGTCAAAGGACACAGCCATGGTGATGTTTCAGGGACAGATAGAACAGGTAGAATGCAGGAGAAGCATACTAGCCCACTGACTGCCGTTTTTACGTTCTAGCAACTATTTAGTTCAAAAAAAATTAAATTGATTGACAGCTAACTAGATGGTCAGACCACATGGATTGGTTGCAGCGGCAGTGGACACACGGAGGAGAAGGCAAGAGGTGGAGAGTGTCATTGGCAGGAGTTTTAAAGGCATGGTCACACTCAAGATTCAGGCAGATAGATAAGTGACCAGTAAAAGGAGCAGGCAGATTGTGCAGGAGTCCCTGTGGCTGTCGCCCTCTCTAACAAGTATATAATTTGGACACTGTTGTTGAGAATTGCCTATCGGGATGGCAACAGCAGCAGCCGGAGCGGCAGCACCACAGCTGGATCTGTTGTACAGCAAGGAGGGTTAAATTGCAGTAGTAATAGGGTACTCTATAGTCAGAGGCACAGATAGGCGTTTCTGTGGCTGCAAAAGAGACTCCAGGATAGTGTGTTGTCTCCCTGATGCCAGGCTGAAGGACGTCTCTGAGCGGGCATGGGACATTCTCAAAAGGGAGGGCGAGCAGCCAGAGGTCGTGATACACATTGGTATTAATGACACAGGCAGGAAGAGTGATGAGGTCCTGCAAACAGAGTTCAGAGAGCTAGGTAGTAAGTTGAAAGGTAGGACTGCTATGGTTGTAATCTCAGGGCTACTCCCTGTGCCACGTGCCAGTGATGAGGAATAGGAAGAGCTGGTGTAGGAGAGAGGGCTTCAGATATGTGGATCATTGGGATGTCTTCCAGAGCAGGTAGGACCTGTTCAAGAAAGACAGGTTTCACTGAAACTGGAGGGGCATCAATATCCTGGCAGGGAGATTTCCTAGTGTCACTCAGGCAGAGGGTGGGAACCAGAGCAGTAGGTCAGCAAGCGAAATGACTGAAGAGGAGTTAGAGTCTAAGGCCAGTAAGAGGAAGAACAGACAGGGAGAGGTTACAAACGTGGCTGGACTGGCAGTCTAAAGTGTATTGCTTTTATCATGAGCAGTACGACAGGTAAGGCAGATGAACTTAGAGCTTGGATTAGTATGTATAACAATGATATTGTAGCTATTATAGAGACTTGGTTGCGAGAGGAACAAGACTGGCAGCTTAATGTTCCAGGATTTATATGTTTGAGGTGTGATGGAGAGGGATGTAAAAAGAGAGAGTGAGTTGCATTACTGATTAGGGAGAATATCACAGCTGAACTGAGGTAGGATACCTTGGAGGCCACATAGCTAGAACTCAAGAATGGAAAGAGTGACTGTTTCTACCTGTTCCTGTTGGTTGGACTAAAACCTGGTGTTGTCAGACTTTTTCCTGAAACATCACCATGGCTGTGTCTTTTGACATTGCTTTCAGACTTTGATGGGGTTGTTCTACAGGCCTCCCAGTAGCCAGTGGGAGATAGAGGGACGGATACGTGGACAGATAATGGAAAAATGTAAAGGGTTGGTGTGCTGGGTGATTTTAACTTCCCCGATATTGTTTGGAACTCCCTTAGTGCCAGGAGCTTGAATGGGGAGCAATATGTTAGGTGCATTCAGGAGGGAAAGAGACTCCAGGATGGTATGTTGCCTCTCTGGTGCCAGGGCCAAGGATGTCTCTGAATGGGCATGGGACATTCTGAAAGGGGAGTGTGAACAGCCAGAAATCGTGGTACACATTGGTATTAACGACACATTAAGAAGTCTCACAACACTAGGTTAAAGTCCAACAGGTATTTGGAAGCACAAGTTCTTAACAGAATGGATTACTGCAAAGAAGTGTACCAATAAAAGGAAAAGAGAAAACTTGTGCTACCACATAAACCTGTTGGACTTTAACCTGATGTTGTGAGACTTGTTATTGTGCTTACCCCAGATCATATCATTAACAACATAGGCAGGAAGATTGACAAGTCCTGCACGAGGAGTTCAGGGAGTTAGGCACTAAATTAAAAAAGAGGACCTCTACGGTTGGAATCTCAGGATTACTTCCTGTGCCATGTGCCAGTGAGGCTAGGAATTGGAAGATAGTGCTAAACACGTGCTAAAGAGTTTGTGTAGGAGGGAGGAGTACAGATATGTTGATCATTGAGATCTCCTCTGCGGCCAAGTGGAACCTATACTAGAAGGACAGGTTACACCTAAACTAAAAGGGCACCAATATCCTGGCAGGTAGATTTGCTTGAATCACTTGGGATGGTTTAAATTAGTATGTCAGGAGGATGGGAACCAGAGCATAGGTCAGCAGGAGAAATAACAGAGGGAGAGTTACAGCTTAGGGCTAGTAAGATTAAGAGGAAGAGTAGGCAGGGAGTAGTTGAACACAGCAGGACTAGTGGTCCAAAGTGCATTTGTTTCAACAGGAGGAGAATAACAGGTAAGATAGATGAATTAATTTAATTTTGGATTATTACTTGGAACAATGAAGTTGTTGCTACTACTGAGATTTGGAAGAAAGAGGGACAGGATTGGCAGCTAAACATTCCAGGATTGAAATACTTCAGGCAGGATGGAACCATTGAACCCTACAGTGCAGAAAGAGGCCCTTCAACCCATCGAGTCTGCACCGACCACAACCCCACCCAGGCCCTATCCCCACATCCCTACACATTTACCCGCTAATCCCTCTAACCTACACATCCCAGGACACTAAGGGGCAATTTTGGCATGGCCAATCAACCTAACCTGCACATCTTTGGACTGTGGGAGGAAACCAGAGCACCCGGAGGAAACCCACGCAGACATGAGGAGAATGTGCAAATTCCACACAGACAGTGACCCGAGCTGGGACTTGATCCCAGGTCCCTGGAGCTGTGAAGCAGCAGTACTACCATGCAGACCCATGGAGAGGAATGTAAAAGGGGAGGGGGAGTGGCATTATTGGTTAAGGAGAATATCACAGCTGTACTGAGCGAGGACACCTCAGAGGATTCAGGCAACGAGACAATATGGGTAGGAGTAGGAAGGATGTAGTCACAATGTTGGGGGTTTATTACAGACCTCCCAACAGCCAGTGGGAGATAGAAGAGCAGATACGCAGACAGATTTTGGAAAGATGTAAAAACAACAGGGTTGTTGTGGTGGGGATTTTAACTTTCCCTATATTGACTGGGACTCACGTACTGCTAGGGACTTGGATGGTGCAGAATTTGTAAGGAGCGTCCAGGAAGGTTTCTTGAAACAGTATGTAAATAGCCCAACTCGGGAAGGAGCCATATTAGACCTAGCATTGGGGAATGAGCCCGGCCAGGTGATTGAAGTTTCAGTAGGAGGGCATTTCGGGAACAATGATCATAAATCCATAAGTTTTAAGGTGCTTGTGGATAAGGAAAGAGTGGTCCTTGGGCAAAGGTGTTAAACTGGGGTAAAACTACAACAACAGGATCTGGAGAGTATAGACTAGGGGAGGCTGGTTGAAGGTAAATCAACATCTGTCTTTCAAATATCAGGGACTGGCATGTACCTCTGAGAATGAAAGATAAATGTGACAAGTATCGGAAACTCCAGATAACAAGGGATATTATGAGCCCTGTCAAAAAGAAAAAGGAAGCATTTGTAAGATCTAAAAGGCCTTTGAAGAATATAAAGAATGTAGGAAGAAACTTAGAAGAAGAGTTAGAAGGGCTAAAAGGGGGTCATAAAAAGCCCTTGGCAAACAGATTAAGGAAAATCCTAAGGCATTTTATACATATGTAAAGAGTAAGAGGGTAGCCAGAGAGAGGGTTGGTCCACTCAAGGATAGTGGAGGGAATCTATGCTTGGAATAAGAGGAAATGGGCAAGATGCTAAATGAATACTTTGCCTCAGTAAAGAGAGGGACTTGATGGATAAGGAGCCTAGGATAGAGTGTGCAGATATTCTAGCCCATGTTGATATCAAAAAGGAGGAGGTGTTGGTGTCTTAAGAAGTATTAAAGTCAATAAGTCCCCAGGGCCTGATGGGGTCTACCCTAGAATCCTGAGGGAAGCAAGGGCGGAAATTGTTGAGAACTTGACAGAAATCTTTGTATCTTCATTGGCTACAGGTGAAGTTCCAGAGGACGGGAGGATAGTCAATGTTGTTCCATTGTTTAAGAAGGGCAGCAGGGATAATCCAGGAAATTGTAGGCTGGCGAGCCTTACGTCAATGGAAGGGAAATTATTGGAAAAGATTCTTAAGGACAGGATTTACTCACGTTTATTAGTGATAGACAACATTTTGTGAAAGGGAGGTCGTGCCTAACTAACTTGATCAAGTTTTTCGATGAAGTGACAAAGATGATGGGGGAAAGCCAGTGGATACATGAACTTCAGTAAAGCCTTTGACAAGGTACCCTATGGCAGACTGGTATCAAAAGGTGAAGTCACCAGGGATCAGAAGAGAACTGGCAAGATTGATATAGAACTGGTTTGGCCATAAAAGACAGAGGGTAGCAGGGGTGCTTTTCTGAATAGGAATCAGTTCTGGGATCTATGTCGTTCATAGTATATGTAAATGATTTAGAGGAAAATGTCTGATTAGTAAGTTGGCAGATGACACAAAAAATTGGTGGAGTTGCAGATAGTGAAGAGGATTGTCAGAGGATGCAGCAAGTTATAGACCAGTTGGAGACTTGGGCCGGGAAATGGCAGATGGAGCTTAATCCAGACAAGTGTGAGGTAATGCATTTTGGAAAGTCCAATGTATGTCGGAATTATACAGTAAATAGTAGAAACCTTAAGAGTATTAACAGGCAGAGAAATCTGGGCATACATGTCCAACACTCACTGAATGTGGCAACACAGGTAGATAAAGTAGCCAAGAAGGCATACGGCATGCTTGTCCATTGGTTGGGGCATTGATTATAAAAATTGGCAGGTCATGCTGCAGCTGTACAGAACCTTAGTTCAGCCTCATTTAGAATATCGTGGACAATTCTGGTCGCCACATTACCAGAAGGACATGGATGTTTGGCGAGGGTACAGAAGAGGTTTACCAGGATGTTGCCTCGTCTGGAGCGTATTAGTTATGTGGAGAGGTTGAATAAACTTGGTTTGTTCTCAGTAGAACAACAGAGATTGAGGCGTGACCTGATAGATGTCTGCTAGATTATGAATGACATGGACAGAGTGGATAGTCAGATGCTCTTTCCCTAGGGTAGAAAAGTACGAGATTTAAGGTGGATGGAGAAAAGTTTAGAGGAGATGTGCAAAGCAAGTTTTTTACATAGAAGGTGGTGAATGTCTGGAACGTGCTGCCCGGGGAGCTGGTACGAAATCAACATTTAAGGGACAACTAGATGAATACATGAATAAGATGGGAATGGAAGGATATGGACTCTGTAAGTGCATACAGTTTTACTTTAGGCAGAGATCATAATTGGCACAGGCTTGGAGGGCCAAAAGGATTGTTCCTGTGCTGTACTGATCTTTGTGGATTTCTTGAAGCGATATGTATTTAGTCCAACTAAGGGAGGGGCCGTACTAGACCTGGTATTGGAAAAAGAGCCTAGCCAGTTGATCGAAGATTCAGTGATAGAATTTCAGGAACGGTAACCATTTGGGGCATCACAGTGGCACAATGGTTAGCACTGCTGCGTCACAGTGCCAGGGTGACTGTCTGTGTAGTTTTGCATGTTCTTCCCGTGTCTGTGTGGGTTTCCTCTGGGTGCTCCCAGTTTCCCCTCTCAGTCCAAGGATGTGTGGGTTAGGTTGATTAGCCAAACTAAATTCACCATCAGGGTATTAGTAGGGTAAACGTGGGGTATGAGGATAGGGCCGGGTGGGATTACTGTTGGTGCAGACTTGATGCGCCAAAAGTACTGTAGGGATTTTATAAGTCTGTAAGTTTTTAGTAACTTATGGATAAGGATGAGTAGTCCTTGGGTGAAAGAACTAAACTGGGGGAAGGCTAACTATGACAATGTTAGGCAGGAGCTGGGGAATGTAAATTTAGAGGGGTTATTTGAGAGTAAATCCACATTTGTCACGTGGGAATCTTCAAAGGCCAGTTGATTAGAGTTCAGGATCAGCATGTTCCTGTGAAAATGAAGGACTGGAATGGCAAGATTTGGGAACCTTGGAAGACGAGCAAAATTGTGAGCTTAGTCAAAAAGGAAAAGGAGACATTCAATTTAGGAAACTGAAGATAGACAGAGCCCTCGAAGAATATAAAGAAAATAGGAAAGAACTGAAACAAGGAGTTAGGAGGGCTAAAAGATTATATAAAGATTTATATAGATGATCTAGAGGAGGGAACCGAGTGTAGGGTGTCGAAATTTGCTGATGACACCAAGATTGGGGGAACGGCAAATTGTGTGGAGGGTGTGGAGAGTCTGCAGAAAGATCTAGATAGGCTGGGCAAATGGGCCAGGAAATGGCAAATGGAATTAATGTTGGCAAGTGCAAGGTGGTCCACTTTGGTAGGAATAATGGTAGGAAGGACTATTACTTACGTGGCGAAAAACTGCAGCAGGCGACGGTGCAGAGGGACCTCGGGGTCCTTGTGCATGAGTCGCAAAAACCCAGCTTGCAGGTGCAGCAGGTGGTCAGGAAGGCAAATGGGATGCTGGCCTTCATAGCAACGGGGGTTGAATATAAAAGTAGGGAGGTCTTGCTGCAGCTGTATAGGGCACTGGTGAGGCTGCAGCTGGAGTACTGTGTGCAGTTTTGGTCGCCGTACTTACGCAAGGATATTTTGGCCTTGGAGGGAGTGCAGAGGAGGTTTACTAGGCTGATGCCAGAGTTGAGGGGGTTGAGCTATAAGGAGAGGCTGAATAAATTAGGCTTGTACTCGTTAGAGTTTAGAAGAATGAGGGGAGATCTCATTGAGACGTATAAGATGATGAATGGGATGGATAGGATAGAGGTGGAGAGACTCTTCCCGCTCAGAAAGGACAGTAGGACTAGGGGGCACAGCCTCAAGATAAAGGGGGGGCAGTTTAGAACAGAGTTGAGGAGGAACTTCTTCACTCAAAGGGTGGCGAATCTCTGGAATTCTCTGCCCGTTGAAGTGGTGGAGGCTGCCTCGCTAAATATTTTTAAGACGCGGGTTGATGGGTTTTTGATAAGAGAGGGGATTAAGGGTTATGGGGAGAAGGCGGGAATGTGGAACTGAGCCACGACAGATCAGCCATGATCTTACTGAATGGCGGGGCAGGCTCGAAGGGCTGGATGGCCTACTCCTGCTCCTATTTCTTATGTTCTTATGTAAAAGGACAATGAAATGTCCTTAAGGATTAAGGAAAATCCCAAGTTGTTTTACATGTACATAAGGAGCAAGAGTGTAACTAGAGAAAGGATCGGTCCACTCAAGGACAAAGGAGGGAATTTGTGTGTGGAACCAGAGGAAATGGGTGAGATCCTTAACAAATACTTTGCATCGATATTCACAAAGGAGGAGGAAATGGTAGATGGTGAGTCCAGAGAGGGATATGTTGATTCACAGGGACAAGATTTACTCACATTTGGGAAAATATGGACTTATTAGCGATAGGTTTTGTGCAGGAGAGGTCATGTCTCACAAATTTGATTGAGTTTTTTTGAGAAAGTGACAGGCAATTGATGAGGACAGGGCAATGGGTGTGTCTACATGGATTTTAGCAATGCCTTCGACAGGCTGATACAGAAAGTGAAGTCACGTGGAATCCGCAGTGGGCTGGTAAGATGGTACAGGACTGGCTTAGTCATTGAAGACAGAAAGTAGGAGTGGAAGGGTGTTTTTCTGACTGGAAATCAGCAACTAGTAGTGTTCAGCAGGATCAGTGCTGGGATCCCTGTTTGTAGTATATATATATATATATAAATGATTTGAAGAAGAATGCAGGTGGTCTAATTAGTAAGTTTGCGAATGACGCACAGACTGGGGAAGCTGCAGATAGGACGATCGCCAAAGGATACAACATATCGTGAAAGAGATATCTCTTTGCATTGATAGCATTGGTTCTATCTCTTTCATGATAGCATTGGAAAGAGATAGGATCAGGCAGGCTAGGAAGGTGTTTGTCTGGAGTAAGGGGAAATATGAAGACATCAGGCAGATAATTGGACGAGTAAACTGGAAGGAGGCGTTCTTGGGGAAAAGTACTGAAGGGAGGTGGCGGGTTTTCAAGGAATATTTGACTGGAGCTCTGCACGACAACGTTCCGTTGAGACAAGGAGATTTTGGTAGGTCGCGGGAGCCATGGTGCACGAAGGTTGTGGTGAACCTAGTCAGGAAGAAAAGAAAGGCGTATAAAAGGTTCAGAGAGCTAAGAGATGTTAAGGATCTAGAGAAGTATAAGGCTTGTAGAAAGGAGCTTAAAAAGGAAATTCGGAGAGCCAGAAGGGGACATGACAAGGCCTTGGCGGATAAGATTAAGGAGAATCCCAAAGCGTTCTACAAATATGTGAAGAGTAAAAGGATGAGAAGAGAAGGGATAGGACCTATAAAAGGTGAAGGGGGAAAAGTCTGTGTGGAACCGGAAGAAATGGCAGAGGTGCTTAATGAGTACTTTGCCTCGGTATTCACAGTGGAAACTGATCTGGGAGGTTGTACTACAGGTTTGCGAGGACTGAAAAGATTGAGTATGTGGATATTAAGAAAGAGGATGTGTTGGAACTTTTAAATTCTACCAAGATAGATAAGTCACCGGGACCAGATGGGATATACCCCAGGTTACTGTGGGAGGTGAGGGAAGTGATTGCAGAGCCCCTGGCGATGATCTTTGCATCGTCAATGGAGACGGGAGAGGTTCCGGAGGATTGGAGGATTGCGGATGTGGTTCCTATTTTCAAGAAAGGGTACAGGGATAGCCCAGGAAATTACCGACCGGTGAGTTTGACCTCAGTGGTTGGTAAGTTGATGGAGAGGATTCTGAGGGACAAGATTTATGAGCATTTAGAGAAGTTTAGAATGATCAGAAATAGTCAGCACGGCTTTGTCAAGGGCAGGTCGTGCCTTACGAGTCTAGTTGAGTTCTTTGAAAATGTGACTGAACACATTGACAAAGGAAGAGCGGTGGACGTGGTTTACATGGACTTCAGCAAGGTGTTTGATAAGGTCCCCCATGCAAGACTTCTTGAGAAGGTGAGAGGGCATGGTATCCAAGGGGCTTTGGCCTTGTCAATCCAGAACTGGCTTGCCTGCAGAAGGCAGAGAGTGGTTGTGGATGCATCTTTTTCTGCATGGAGGTCAGTCACCAGTGGAGTGCCCCAGGGATCTGTTCTAGGACCCTTGCTGTTTGTCATTTTCATAAATGACCTGGATGAGGAAGTGGAGGGATGGGTTAGTAAGTTCGCTGACGATACGAAGGTTAGTGGTATTGTGGATAGTCTGGTGGGATGTCAGAAGTTGCAGCGTGACATAGATAGGATGCAAGGCTGGGCGGAGAAGTGGCAGATAGAACATAGAACATTACAGCGCAGAACAGGCCCTTCGGCCCACGATGTTGCGCCGACCAGCTTTTCAAAAAAAAACAACACTAACCCACTAATCTAAACCAATCCCATTTCGTCCATAAACCTATCCACAGATCTCTTAAACGCCCCCAAACTAGGCGCATTTACAACTGCAGCTGGCAGGGCATTCCAGTCCCTCACCACCCTCTGGGTAAAGAACCTACCCCTGACATCAGTCCTATAACTACCCCCCCTTAATTTAAAGTCGTGCCCCCTCGTGCTAGCTTTCTCCATCCTAGGAAAAAGGCTATCACTATCCACCCTGTCTAAACCTCTAATCATCTTATATGTTTCAATAAGGTCCCCTCTTAGCCGCCTTCTTTCCAGCGAAAACAACCCCAAATCTCTCAGTCTCTCCTCATAGGATCTCCCCTCCATACCAGGCAACATCCTGGTAAACCTCCTCTGCACCCTCTCCAAAGCCTCTACATCCTTCCTGTAATGTGGGGACCAGAACTGCACACAATACTCCAAGTGCGGCCGCACCAGAGTTGTGTACAGTTGCAACATGACGCTGCGACTCCTAAATTCAATCCCCCTACCAATAAACGCCAAGACACCGTATGCCTTCTTAACAACCTTATCTACTTGATTCCCAACTTTCAGGGATCTATGTACACATACACCTAGATCCCTCTGCTCCTCCACACTATTCAAAGTCCTCCCGTTAGCCCTATACTCAACACATCTGTTATTCCTACCGAAATGAATTACCTCACACTTCTCCACATTAAACTCCATCCGCCACCTCGCGGCCCAGCTCTGCAACCTTTCTAAGTCACCCTGCAAACTATGACACCCTTCCTCACAACCTACCACACCTCCGACTTTGGTGTCATCAGCAAACTTACTAATCCACCCAACTATACCCTCATCCAGATCATTAATAAAAATTACAAACAGCAGTGGCCCCAAAACAGATCCCTGAGGCACACCACTCATAACCGAACTCCATGATGAATATTTACCATCAACTACCACCCTCTGTCTCCTATCTGCTAGCCAATTCCTGATCCAATTACCTAGATCACGCCCAATCCCATACATCTGCATTTTCTGCAGATGGACTTCAATGCGGATAAATAAGAACATAAGAAATAGGAGCAGGAGTAGGCCATCTAGCCCTTCGAGCCTGCCCTGCCATTCAATTAGATCATGGCTGATCTGAAGTGGATCAGTTCCACTTACCTGGTTTCTCTCCATAACCTTTAATTCCCTTGTCTGTCAAAAACCTATCTACCTGTGACTTAAATATATTTAGCGCGGTAGCCTCCACCACTTCAACGGGCAGAGAATTCCAGAGATTCACCACCCTTTGAGTGAAGAAGTTCCTCCTCAACTCCGATCTAAACTGCCCCCCTCTTATCTTGAGGCTGTGCCCTCTTGCTATCCTTTCTAAGCGGGAAGAATCTCTCTACCTCTACCCTATCCATCCCTTTCATTATCTTATACATCTCTATAAGATCCCCCCCTCATCCTTCTAAACTCCAACGAGTACAGACCCAGTCTATTTAGTCTCTCTTCATAGTCCAACTTCCTCATCTCCGGTATCAGCCTAGTGAACCTCCTCTGCACTCCCTCCAAGGCCAAAATATCCTTGCGCAAGTGCGGTGACCAAAACTGCACACAGTACTCCAGCTGCGGCCTCACCAGTGCCCTGTACAGTTGCAGCAAGACCTCCCTGCTTTTATATTCTATCCCCCTCGCTATAAAGGTCAACATCCCATTCGCCTTGATCACCTGCTGCACCTGCAGACTGGGTTTTTGCGACTCATGCACAAGGACCCCCAGGTCCCTCTGCACCGTAGCATGCTGCAGCTTTTCGCCCTTTAAATAGTAATCCCTCCTACTATTATTTCTAAATGTGTCGTGGTCCATTTTGGCAGGACCAATGGGATGCAGGAGTACAATATCAAGGGTAGGAGTCTTAGTAGTGTTGAAGAGCAGAAGGACCTTGGGGTCCAGGTCCATAGGACTCTTAAATCAGCCTCACAGGTGGAGGATGTGGTCAAGAAGGCTTATGATGTACTGGCCTTCATTAATCGAGGGATTGAGTTTAGGAGTCGGGAGGTAATGCTGCAACTTTATGAGACCCTTGTCAGACCCCACTTGGAGTACTGTGCGCAGTTCTGGTCGCCTCACTACAGGAAGGATGCGGAAGCTATTGAGAGGGTGCAGAGGAGATTTACAAGGATGTTGCCTGGATTGGGAGGCATGCCTTATGAAGATAGGTTGAGGGAGCTCGGTCTCTTCTCCCTGGAGAGACGAAGGTTGAGAGGTGACCTGATAGAGGTTTATAAAATGTCGAGAGGAATAGAAAGGGTGGATTCTTGGAGGCTATGAGAGGACACAGTTTTAAGGTGCTGGGGAGCAAGTACAGAGGAGATGTTAGGGGTAAGTTTTTCACTCAGAGGGTGGTGAGTGAATGGAATCGGCTGCCGTCGGTGGCGGTAGAGGTGAACTCGCTGGGGTCTTTTAAAAGACTTCTGGATGAGTATATGGGATCTAATGGGATTGGGAGTTACGGATAGTTCTATGGCTTGGTAGGTATAGATGTGATCGGCGCAACTTGTGGGCTGAAGGGCCTGTTTGTGCTGTAGTGTTCTATGTTCTAAGATGTAATTAAGCTGGAGACTTAGTTGGAGAATTCGCAATTTTTATTCTCTGTGCCCTGACCAATCAAGGCAAGCATGCCATATGCCTTGGGCAGAGAAATGGCAGATGGAATTTAATCCAGATAAATGTGTGGTGATGCATTTTGGAAGGTCTAATGCAGAAGTAAGTGGCAGAACCCTTAGAAGCATTAACGTACAGAGGGATCTAGGCATACAGATGTACAGTTCCCCGAAAGTGGCAACACAAGTGATTAAGATGGTAAAAAAGGCATATGGCAGGCTTGCCTTTATTAGTCGGGGTATCGAGTATAAAAATTAGCAAGTCATGTTGCAGCTATATAGAACTTTAGTTAGACAACATTTGGAATATTGGGTACAGTTTTGGTCGCCACACTAACAGAAGGATGTGGAGGCTTTGGAGTTGGTACAGAAAAAGTTTACCAGGATGTTTCCTGGTTTGGAGAGTGTTAGCAATGAGGACAGACAAAGTTGATCTGTTTTCACTTGAACACTTGAAACTCAAGGGAAACCTGATAGAAATTTACAAAGTTATGAGGGGCATGGATAGATTCGATAGTCAGAGTCTTTCTCTGAGGGTAGAATTGTCAATTATTGGGGAATGGAAGTTTACAGTAAAAGGGGGAAAGTTTAAAAGAGATGCAAGAGGTGAGGCAGTGGAAGAAGGTATATGTAGAGACATTTTGGATAGGTGCAGAAAGAATAGGGTTGTTGTAGTGGGAGATTTTAATCTTCCTGGAGTGGATTGGAAGGTGCCTAGAGCTGGGGGTTCGGATGGGGAGGAATTTGTAAAATGTGTGCTGGAAGGGTCCTTGGAGCAGTATGTAGCTAGCCCAACTAGAGAGGGGGCTATACTGGATTTAGTTCTGGGTAATGAGCCAGGTCAGGTGGTTGAGGTTGCAGTCGGTGAACGTGTGGCTAACAGTGACCACAATTCTGTCTACTTTAGGATATTATTGGAAAAGGATGAGTGCTGTCCTAAGGGGAGGGTGCTAAATTGGGGGAAGGCTAGCTACAGCCGGATTAGGCAGGAACATATGGATACTGATTGGGAGAGGTTGTTTGAGGGTAAGTCCACGTTTAGCATGTGGGAGCCTTTCAAGGGAAAACTGAAAAGGCTGCAGGAAAGACATGTGCCGAGTAAGAGGAAGGATGGGAAAGGTAGGATTAGAGAGCCGTGGATTACTAGGGATATTGAGGAGTTGGTCAGGAAGAAAAAAGAGGCATTTGTTAGGCCTAAGCAACTGGGAACGGAGAGAGCATTGGAGGAATACAGAGAGAGTAAGAGGAAGCTCAAATGGGGAGTCAGAAGGGCAAAAAGGGGGCATGAAATGGTTTTGGCAGACAGGATTAAGGAAACTCCAAAGGCATTTTACTCCTATGTTAGGAACGAAAGGGTGGTTAGAGGAAAAATCGGTCCTGTTAGGGACAGAGGAGGGGAACTGTGCTTAGACTCTGAGGGAATGGGGGAGATCCTGAATGAATACTTTGCGTCAGTATTCACGAAGGAGAGGGGCTTGATGTCCGGTTCTGTCTTGGAGGGAGCTGTAGACCAGTTGAAGGAAATATCCATTACGAGGGAGGAAGTGTTAGGGTTTTGAGGCAACATAAAAACTGATAAATCTCCGGGGCCTGATGGCATTTATCCTAGGCTGCTTAGGGAGGTGAGGGATGAAATTGTTGGGCCTCTGACACAAATCTTTGTCTCTTCTTTGGACACAGGTGAGGTCCCAGAGGACTGGAGGATAGCGAAGGTGGTACCATTGTTTAAAAAGCAGAGTAGGGATAACCCTGGTAATTATAGGCCAGTGAGTTTGACGTCAGTGGTAGGGAAGTTGTTAGAGAGGATTCTTAGAGATAGGATGTATACGCATTTAGAGCATTGCGATCTGATTAGGGATACGCAGCATGTCTTTGTTAAGGGAAGGTCGTGCCTTACGAATCTGGTAGAATTTTTTGAGGAGGTGACAAAAACGGTCGACGAAGGACGAGCCATTGATGTCGTCTATATGGATTTCAGTAAGGCGTTTGACAAAGTCCCTCACGGTAGGTCAGTTGAAAAGGTTAAGGCTCATGGAATACAAGGACAGGTATCTAGACGGATTGATAACTGGCTTGGTAATAGGAGACAGAGAGTAGTAGTGGAAGGGTCTTTTTCTAGCTGGAGGTCTGTCACTAGTGGTGTGCCGCAGGGCTCAGTACTGGAACCTCTCTTTGTAATATACTTCAATGACTTGGAAGAGGGAGTACGTGGTGTGATCAGCAAGTTTGCAGATGACACGAAGATGGTTGGACTTGCGGACAGTGAGGAGCAGTGTCAGGCAATACAACAGGATATAGATAGGCTGATATATTGGGCATAAGAACATAAGAAATAGGAGCAGGAGTTCCACCCCCATCTAGCCCTTCGAGCCTGCCCCGCCATTCAATAAGATCGTGCCTGATCTGAAGTGGATCAGTTCCACTTACCTGGTTTCTCTCCATAACCTTTAATTCCCTTGTCTGTCAAAAACCTATCTACCCGTGACTTAAATATATTTAGCGAAGTAGCCTCCACCACTTCAACAGGCAGAGAATTCCAGAGATTCACCACCCTTTGAGTGAAGATGTTCCTCCTCAACTCCGATCTAAACTGCCCCCCCCTTTTCTTGAGGCTGTGCCCTCTAGTCCTGCTATCTTTTCTAAGCGGGAAGAATCTCTCTACCTCTATCCCATCCATGCCCTCTATACATCTCTATAAGATCCCCCCTCATCCTTCTAAACTCCAACGGGTACATAGAACATAGAACATTACTACTCAGTACAGGCCCTTCGGCCCTCGATGTTGCGCCAACCAGTGGAACCAATCTAATGACCCTCTAACCTAAACTATTCCAATGCTATCCATATGCCTATCCACAGACCATTTGAACGCCCTTAAAGTTGGCGAGTTCACAACTGCTGCAGGCAGGGCATTCCACGACCTTACTACCCTCTGAGTAAAGAAACCAGTCTATTTAGTCTCTCTTCATAGTCCAACCCCCTCATCTCCGGTATCAACCTAGTGAACCTCCTCTGCACTCCCTCCAAGGCCAAAATATCCTTGCGCAAGTGCAGCGACCAAAACTGCACACAGTACTCCAGCTGCGGCCTCACCAGTGCCCTGTACAGTTGCAGCAAGACCTCCCTACTTTTATATTCAATCCCCCTCGCTATAAAGGCCAGTATTCCATTTGCCTTCTTGATCACCTGCAGCACCTGCAGACTGGGTTTTTGCGACTCATACACAAGGGCAGCATGGTAGCACAGTGGTTAGCACTGCTGCTTCACAGCTCCAGGGTCCTGGGTTCGATTCCTGGCTCGGGTCGCTGTCTGTGTGGAGTTTGCACATTTTCCTCATGTCCACGTGGGTTTCCTCCGGGTGCTCTGGTTTCCTCCCACAATGCAAAGATGTGCGGGTTAGGTTGATTGGCCATGCTAAGAAATTGCCCCTTAGTGTCCAGGGATGCGTAGGTTAGAGGGATTAGTGGGTATAATATGTAGGGATGTGGGGGTAGGGCCTGGGTGGGATTGTGTTTGGTGCAGACACGATGGGCCAAAGGGCCTCTTTCTGCACTGTAGGGATCTATGACCCTCAGGTCCCTCTGCACCGTATCATGCTGCAGCTTTTCACCGTTTAAATAGTAATCCCTCCTACTATTATTTCTGCCAAAGTGGATAACCTCACACTTGCTAACATTATACTCCATCTGCCAGGTCCTCGCCCACTCGCTCAGCCTTTCCAGGTCCCTCTGCAGACTTTCCACACCCTCCACGCAATTTTCTTTACCACTCATCTTCGTGTCATCAGCAAATTTCGTCACCCTACACTCAGCCCCCTCCTCCAGATCATCTATATAAATGGTAAATAGCTGAGGCCCCAGCACCGATCCCTGCGGCACTCCACTAGTCACCAACCACCAACCAGAATAGCACCCATTGATTCCAACTCTCTGCTTCCTATTAGACAGCCAATCCTCTATCACGCTAACACCTTACCCCAACTCCGTACACC
The DNA here is from genome assembly GCF_965287045.1 of Carcharhinus amblyrhynchos. Taxonomy (NCBI): domain Eukaryota; kingdom Metazoa; phylum Chordata; class Chondrichthyes; order Carcharhiniformes; family Carcharhinidae; genus Carcharhinus; species Carcharhinus amblyrhynchos. The sequence continues at coordinate 43,251,467 of NC_137349.1, forward strand.
CTAACCTTCTGTAGCAACCTTTTACGAGGCACCTTATCAAACGCCTTTTGAAAATCTAAATACACCACATCCACTGGTTCCCCTCTGTCTACCACACTAGTCACATCCTCATAGAAATCCAATAAATTCGTCAAACACGACTTCCCCTTAACGAATCCGTGCTGCGTCTGCTCTATCAAACCATTCCTTTCTAGGTGCCTCGCTATTTCTTCTTTGATGACGGATTCAAGCATTTTTCCAACTACAGACATTAAACTAACCGGCCTATAATTCCCTGCCTTTTGTCTGCTACCTTTTTTAAACAGCGGCGTAGCATTAGCCGTTTTCCAATCTTCCAGCACTTCCCCAGAATCCAGCGAATTTTGGTAGATAAGCACTAAGGCATCCACTATCACCTCTGCCATTTCCTTCAGAACCCTGGGATGCATTCCATCCGGTCCTGGGGACTCGTCCACCTTCAGTCCCATTAGTCTATCAAGCACTACCTCTCTAGTGACAGTAATTGCATTCAGGCCCTCAACTCCTACCATCCTTCTATCTTTAACATCCAGCAAACTAATCGTGTCCTCCTTCGTGAATACCGAGGCAAAAAACTTATTTAACGACTCAGCCATTTCCTCATCTCCCACCGCTAAATCCCCCCTCTCATCCTCTAAGGGTCCAACATTCACTCTAGCCAGCCTCCTCTTTATATATTTGTATAAACTCTTACTGTCCTTTTTTATATTTAGTGCTGGTTTAGCTTCATAGTCTATCCTTCCTTTCTTTATCAACTTCTTAGTCATTCTTTGTTGATTTTTAAACCTTTCCCAATCTTCTAATCGCCCACAGATAAATGGCAGATGGAATTTAATCCTGATAAATGTGAGGTGATGCATTTTGGAAGAAGTAATGTAGGGGGGAGTTATATGATAAAGGGTAGACCTATTATGAGTATAGAAACGCAGAGGGACCTGGGGGTGCAAGTGCACAAGTCTTTGAAGGTGGCAGTACAGGTGGAGGAGGCTGCGAAGAAAGCTTACAGTATGTTAGCCTTTATAGGAAGGGGTATAGAGTACAAGAGCTGGCGTCTAACGTTGCAGCTGTATAGAACGTTGGTTAGACCACATTTGGAGTACTGTGTCCAGGTCTGGCCGCCTTACTCCCGGAAAGACGTGGAGACCCTGGTGGGAGTGCAGAGGAGGTTTACCAGGATGCTGCCTGGTATGGAAGGACTGGTTTATGAAGAAAAATTGGGCAAATTGGGGCTGTTTTCCTTAGTAAGAGGGAGAATGAGGGGAGATCTAATAGAGGCATAAGATTATGAAGGGTATAGATAGGGTAAACATTGGTAAGCTTTTTCCTAGATTGGAAACAAATATTACGAGGGGCCACAGGCTTAGGGTGAGGGGGGGGTGAGGTATAATCCGGATGTTAGAGGGAGGTTTTTCACACAGATGGTTGTGGGGGTATGGAATGCACTGCCAAGTAAGGTGGTGGAGGCAGGCACGCTGGAGTTGTTTAAGGGATACTTCGATAGGCGCATGAGTGGAATAGAGATGGAGGGATATAGGAGGCTGTTTTAAATAAAGATCAAGAGCCTTGGGACGTTCCTGGGAATCAATTGATTCCTATGGACCTTCCAACACATTTTCTGGCTCACTTGTTTTACTTTTGAGCTTCTGGAGATTCCCTTGAATGTTTGTATAAGGATGTGCATGTTATTGATGTTTTTCTCTTTTAATCCACAGGTGCTTCGGTCCGCCTTGTTGTCCAACAAGGGGCATACACGCGGTGGGTCGTGCGAGGGCTGCTCTTGGATGTTTCGAGAGTAGCCTAGTGCTTCACGTCGTTAGTGTCAGCTTAATCTGGACCAGCTGATGGGCAACACGACAGCTCAGTGACTATCACTGTTTGCTGTGCAGATACATGGATTTGGGCCAGTGTCTGTGGGAGTTTGCGCATTCTCCCCGTGCTTGCGTGGGTTTTCTCCGGGTGCTCCGGTTTCCTCCCACACCCCAAAGATGTGCTGTTAGGCTGATTGATGTAACAAATTGTCCCTAAGTTAGTCTCCCCTCAATCTGATTTCCAATGTGGAGTGCCATAAGCGTAGACAAAGGTCATGGGTGGAAGAGGGAACTCACAATGTTAAAATGGCGGCATGGGCTGGTTGGGCCAAAGGGCCTATTTCCCGTGCTGTGTTGTTCTTTGTTCTTTGTTAATCAATTATTATGGAAAATTTATGCTGAATTTTGCTTCCATGCTGGTTCTCTTGCACACTCTACTATGAAAATACCACAGATGGCCTTGAGGAGCTTCACAGGCAGAAGTTTTTCCTAAGGTTAAACGTTAATTACTGTTATCCAAACATTGACCCATTTCAACCAAAAAAATTATTTTAACCTGTGACTTTGGTGCAGTGCTGCCACATCACTGAAAATGAGATGGACAAGCCCTTCGCGTATGCACCAGGGCCCCTTCGAATGCAGATTGATGATATTGTCAAATTGAGAAGAAAAGGTTGTTGGTCCATAGAGTCAATAGATTGACAGGCCCCAGAGTGATTGACAGGCCCCAGAGTGATTGACAGGCCCCAATGATTGGTAGGCACCCGTGATTGGCAGGCCCCAATGATTGACAGGCCCCAGAGTGATTGACAGGCCCCAATGATTGACAGGCTCCAGGGTGATTGACAGGCCCCAATGATTGGTAGGCACCCGTGATTGACAGGCCCCAATGATTGGCAGGCCCCAATGATTGACAGGCCCCAGGGTGATTGACAGGCCCCAATGATTGGCAGGCCCCAATGATTGACAGGCCCCAGGATGATTGACAGGCCCCAATGATTGGCGGGCACCCGTGATTGACAGATCTGAGTGATTGACAGGCCTCTGGACCAATGGCGCACATAGCGGGAGTGGGACGATGCAGCGGTTGAAGCTCAGCAGCCAATGGGAAGGTGGGGAGGCGGGATTTCCGGTTGATTCTCTCTTTGTCCCGGCTCGCGGTGTAACCGGCCCCGAGACAGAGCGAGCGGCGCCGGCCCCGGGGGGGGGGAGAGAGAGAGACAGCGGCCCCGGGGGGGGGGGGGAGAGAGAGAGAAACACCGGCCCCGGGGGGGAGAGAGAGAGACAGCGGCCCCGGGGGGAGAGAGAGAGAGACAGCGGCCCCGGGGGGAGAGAGAGAGAGAAACACCGGCCCCGGGGGGGAGAGAGAGAGACTCCGGCCCCGGGGGGGGGGGGGGGGGGAGAGAGAGACAGCGGCCCCGGGGGGGGGGGGGCGGGGCGGGGGGAGAGAGACAGCGGCCCCGGGGGGTGGAAGAGAGAGACAGCGGCCCTGGGTGGGGGTGGGGGTTGGGGGGAGAGAGAGAGAAACACCGGCCCCGGGGGGAGAGAGACAGCGGCCCCGGGGGGTGGGTGGGGGGGAGAGAGACAGCGGCCCCGGGAGGAGGCGGGGGGGGGGGGGGGGGGGTGGTTGGAGACTGCAGTGCCTGGGGTTGGTTGGGGGGCGGGGGGGTGTGAGACAGCAGCGCCCAGGGTTGCGGGGGGGGGGTGCTGAGACAGCAGCGCCCGGGGTTGGTGGGGGGGGGGGCTGAGACAGCAGCGCCCAGGGTTGGTGGGGGGGGGGCTGAGACAGCAGTGCCCGGGGTTGGGGGGGGGGGGGCTGAGACAGCAGCGCCCGGGGTTGGTGGGGGGGGGGCTGAGACAGCAGCGCCCGGGGTTGGGCGGGGGGGGGGGCTGAGACAGCAGCGCCCAGAGTTGGGGGGGGGGGGGGCTGAGACAGCAGCGCCCGGGGTTGGGGGGGGTGAGACAGCAGCGCCCGGGGTTGGTTGGGGGGGGGGGTGAGACAGCAGCGCCCGGGGTTGGTTGGGGGGGGTGAGACAGCAGCGCCCGGGGTTGGTTGGGGGGGGTGAGACAGCAGCGCCCGGGGTTGGTTGGGGGGGGTGAGACAGCAGCGCCCGGGGTTGGTTGGGGGGGGTGAGACAGCAGCGCCCAGGGTTGGGGGGGGTGGTGAGACAGCAGCGCCCGGGGTTGGGGGGGGTGGTGAGACAGCAGCGCCCGGGGTTGGGGGGGGTGAGACAGCAGCGCGCGGGGTTGGGGGGGGGGGGGCTGAGACAGCAGCGCCCGGGGTTGGGGGGGGTGAGACAGCAGCGCCCGGGGTTGGTTGGGGGGGGGGGGTGAGACAGCAGCGCCCGGGGTTGGTTGGGGGGGGGTGAGACAGCAGCGCCCGGGGTTGGTTGGGGGGGGGTGAGACAGCAGCGCCCAGGGTTGGGGGGGGTGGTGAGACAGCAGCGCCCGGGGTTGGGGGGGGTGGTGAGACAGCAGCGCCCGGGGTTGGGGGGGGTGGTGAGACAGCAGCGCCCGGGGTTGGGGGGGGTGAGACAGCAGCGCCCGGGGTTGGGGGGTGTGAGACAGCAGCGCGCGGGGTTGGGGGGGGTGAGACAGCAGCGCGCGGGGTTGGGGGGTGTGAGACAGCAGCGCGCGGGGTTGGGGGGTGTGAGACAGCAGCGCCCGGGGTTGGGGGGGGTGAGACAGCAGCGCCCGGGGTTGGGGGGGGTGAGACAGCAGTGCCCGGGGTTGGGGGGGGGGGTGAGACAGCAGTGCCCGGGGTTGGGGGGGTGAGACAGCAGTGCGCGGGGCGGGGGAGGGGGCTGCGAGACAACAGCGCTGGGGAGTAGGGAGGGGTAGAGAGACAACAGCACCTGGGGGCGGGGGTGGGTGGTGGTGAAAGTTGGAGACAGCAGTAACAGGGAGTGTGGGGAGGAGGGGGGGAGACAACAGCTCCTGGGGTGGGGGCGGGTGGAACAGCAGTATCCGGGGGGGAGGGGGAGACAGCAGTGTCCAGGGTCGTGGGGGGGGGGGGTGGTGGGAGGGATATACGTTGTGCCATTGGTGCGACGCAGCATGGTTTCATGAAGGGCAGGTCATGTTTGACTAATTTGGTGGAATTCTTAGAGGACATTCCATGTGCCGTGGACAATGGGGAACCTGTGGAGGCATTTCACAAGATGCTGCACCAAAGACTGCTACATAAGATAAAGGTGCACAGTGTTACGGGTAATGTATTAGCATGGATGGAGGATTGGTAAACTAACAAAAAGCAAAGAATGGGGGCAAATCGGTGTTTTTCTGCTTGGCGATCAGTGACTAGTGGTGTGCCTCAGGGATCAGTGATGGGACTGCAATTGTTTACAATTTACATCGATGATTTGGAGTTGGGGACCAAGTGTAGTGTGTCAAAATTCGCAAATGACACTAAGATGGATGGAAGAGCAAAGCGTGTAGAGGACGCTGAAAGCAATGGGATATAGGTAGTCTAAGTGGGCGAGAGTCTGGCAGATGGAGTACAGTGTAGGTAAATGTAAGGTCATCCATTTGGTAAGAATAGCAGCAAAATGGAGTCCTATTTAGATGGTAAAGTGGTAGAAAATTGTAGCAAGTTGCTGTGCAGAGGGACCTGGGTGTCCTTGTGCAGGAATCTCAAGGAGTTGGTTTGCGGGTGCAGCAGGTAATTAAGAAGGCAAATGGAATTTTGTCCTTCATTGCCAAAGGGATGGAGTTTAAAAATAGTGAGGTTATGTTGCAGCTGTATAAGGTGCTGGTGAGACCACACCTGGAGTACTGTGTACAGTTTTAGTCTCCTTACTTGAGAAAGGATATACTGGCACTGGAGGGGGTGCAGAGGAGATTCACTAGGTTGATTCTGAAGTTGAGAGGGTTGGATTATGAGGAGAGACTGAGTAGACTGGGGCTATACTCATTGGAATTCAGAAGAATGAGGGGAGATCTTATAGAAACATACAAGATTATGAAGGGAACAGATAAGATAGAAGCAGGGAGGTTGTTTCCACTGGCGGTGAAACTAGGCATGGCCTCAAAATAAGAGGAAGCAGATTTAGGACTGAGTTGAGGAGGAACTTCTTCACACAAAGGGTTGTGAGTCTGTGGAATTCCCTACCCAGTGAACCAGTTGAGGCTACCTCATTGAATGTTTTTAAGGCAAGGATAGATAAGTGTTTGAACAGTAAAGGAATTAAGGGTTATGGTGAGTGGGTAGGTAAGTGGAGCTGAGTCTACGAAAAGATCAGCCATGATCTTATTGAGTGGCATAGCAGGCTCGAGGGGCAGATGGCCTACTCCTGCTCTTGGTTCTTATGTTCTTATGAAAACAGCACCTGGGGGGTGGAGGGGAGTAACAGCAACACCCAGGGAGCGGGGGGAAAACAGCACCTTTTGTTGCGGGGGGGTGGGGAGACAGTAGTGCCCAGTAGAGGGGAGGGGGAGGAGACAGCAGAGCCTGGTGGGGGTGAGGGGGAGGAGACAGCAGCACCAGGGGGTGGGGGACAGCAGCGCCTGGGGGGGTGGGGGCAGAGACAGCAATGCCTGGAGGGTTGGGGGAGGAGACAGCAGCACTCGTGGGGGAGGGAGGCAATATGCCCGTTGGGGAGGGGATGGGAAGGAGAAAGCAGCACCTGGGGTGGGGCTGGGGCAGCAATGCCCAGGGAGTGGAGACAGCAGCTCCAGAGGGTGGAGGGGAGACAGTTGCACCTGGCGGGGGGGGGGGGGGGGGGGGTGCGGTGGAGACTGCAGCACCCAGGGGGCTGGGGAGACAGCAGCATCCAGTTTGGGGGAGGGGAGCCTGGGGCAATGGGGGAAGCCTGGGGCGGGGGAGGGGTGTGTGAGACTAGGGTGAGGTGTTGAGCCAGGTGGGAGTGGGGAGCAATTTTTTATTGGAATTATTGCCAGCAGGAAAGAAGGGGCAAGTGGTTGGATCAAAGAGTGCTGATTCCAAAATTAGATCCCAAGGGAAGAATTATTCTTAGACCTTCGAAAGACTGTCAAAAAACAATGTTCGACAGGATCTTAATGCATTTTGAATTTGTGTGTTATCTTTGCAGAAGTGATACTTATAAATTCACTTTACAGGGTTTTTGAAATGAAAGATTTACATATGGGAAGCTCATCACATGAAGATCTGCCATTGCTTTTCCATTTATTGCAGCCTGAACCATATCCACCCCTGAATATGGAAGGGAAGCACACCATTCAGGAAGGGGAGAAATCATATGTGTGTTCTATCTGTGGCCGAGCCTTCAGTCGGTCATTCAATTTGGAGAGACACAAACGAAATCACACTGGGGAGCAACCCTATAAGTGTGGGGACTGTGGGAAGGGATTTAGCTATCCTTCTGAATTGGAAACTCATCGACGTAGTCACACAGGGGAGAAACCATTTGCCTGCTCTGTGTGTGAAAAGCGATTCAGTCAATTGTCCAGTTTGCAGACGCACCAAGGAGTTCATACTACGGAGAAGCCGTTCACTTGCTCAGTGTGTGGGAAAGGCTTCATTCGGCCAGCTTACCTCGAAATCCATCGGCGTAGTCACACTGGAGAGAGGCCTTTCACCTGCTCTGTGTGTGGGAAAGGATTCACTCAGTCCTCCCACCTGATGACACACCAGCGGGTTCATACTGGGGAGAGGCCATTCTCTTGCTCTTTGTGCACAAAGAGATTCACTCAGCTGTCAAGCTTATTGGCACACCAACGAGTTCACACAGGAGAGAGACCATTCACCTGCTCGGTGTGTGGAAAGGGATTCAAAACCTTTCCCAGGCTGGAAACTCATCAACGTAGTCACACTATGGAGAAACCAGTCATCTGCTCCCTGTGTGGGAAGGGATTTAATTGCCCAGCTCACCTGGCGATTCATCAGCGCAGTCACACTGGGGAAAGGCCTTTCAGCTGCTCTGTGTGTGAAAAGAGATTCATTTGTTCGTCTCACTTGATGAAACACCAACGCATTCATACTGGGGAGAGGCCTTTCAGCTGCTCTGTATGCAGGAAGAGATTCAATTGTGCATCCTATCTGGAAATCCACCGACGCAGTCACACCGGGGAGAGGCCTTTCACCTGCTCTGTATGTCGGAAAGGATTCGCTTGTAGCTCCAATCTGCTGACGCACCAACGGGTTCACACTGGAGATGGACCATTCACCTGCTCTGTGTGTGGGAAGGGTTTTAAGACCCTTTCCAAGCTGGAATCGCATCGACACATTCACACCGGGGAGAGACCGTTCACCTGCTCTGTGTGTGGGAAGGAATTCAATTACCCATCCCAGCTGGAAACTCATCGGCGCAGTCACACTGGCGAGAGACCATTCACCTGTTCTATATGTGGGAAGGGATTCACTCGATCGTACCATCTACTCATTCACCAGCGAGTTCATTCTGGGGAGAGGCCGTTTAAATGTTCTGTTTGTGGAAAGGGATTCACTTGTTCACCTGACCTGCTGAGACACCAGCAAGTTCATGTCTGATGATACCGAGTGGATTTTGCTGCTCTTGTGAATCACATCCAGGACTGAACCATGTTTGCTCCGACAGTGGGGCTTGGTTTCTGCTGATGTGAATAACCGTGAGAATGGGGCTGGATTTTAATATTTTGGATTTAAGTCCAATTATTTAGCTTTGTTCTAAACATACAATGTGTTGAATCATTTCTGTCTTCCAAATAAGGCGAGCTGCAGTGACCCTATAAGAGCCACTGTTTCAGACCCTTAAATCAGTGCTTTTACTGAAATGATACTTCCAAACTTCAATCTTTGATGCAAAATATAAACTTCAGTTTTGACTTTAAAAAGTCTTGAACAGTGCTAAGTGCTCTTTGCTGACAATTCCTGTTTGTAGTATGTATATAAATGATTTGAAGGAGAATGTAGGTGGTCTGATTAGTAAATCTGTGGACAATACAAAGATTGGGGGAGCTGTGGGTAGTCAGGAGGATTACCAGAGGATACAGCAGGATAAGCTGAAGACTTGGGCAGAGAGACGGCAGTTGGAATTTAGTCTGCACAAATGCGAGGTGATGCTTGTTGGAAGGACTAATGCAGGAGGGAAGGATACAGTAAATGATAGAACCCTTAGAAGCATTAGAGAGATCTAGGTGTACAGGTGCACAATTCCCTGAAAGTGGCAACACAGGTGAATAATGTGGCATGAAGGTGTATGGCATGCTTGCCTTCATCCGTCGGAGCATAGAATATAAAAATTGGCAATCACGTTGCAGCTGTGTAGAACTTTCGCTGGGCCACAGTTGGAATATTGCATTCAGTTCCGGTCACCACACTACCAGAGGACGTGGAGGCTTTGAAGTGCATACAGAAAAAGTTTACCAGGATGCTGCCTAGCTTGGAGGGTGTTAGGCATGAGGAGAGATTGGACAAACTTGGTTTGTTTTCACTTGAATGTTGGAGGCTGAGGGGAAACCTGATAGAAATTAACAAAATTGTGAGAGGCATGGATAGAACGGATAGTCAGAGTCTTTCCCAGGGTAGGAATGTCAATTAGTAGGGGACATAGGGTTAAGGTACTGAGGGGGAAAGTTTAAACGGGCTGTGAGAGACAACTATTTTACACAGAGGCTGGTAAGTGCCTGTGCGCTGCCATAGGAGATGGTAGAAGCAGATACAATAGCAACGTTTAAGAGGCATCTTGACAGATACACGAGTAAGCAGGAAAAAGAGGGATGCAGATCACATGAAGGCAGAAGGCATTTAGAAAGGCACCATGTGTGGGTGCGTGCTTGGTGGGCCGAAAGGGCTGTTCCTGTCCTGTTCTTTTTTCCAGCTTCCTTGTGTATTACACACTCAAGACCCTCCTTTACCCACCATTAAAGGAAGCTTACTGGGAATTGAATAATTGAGGCCCTAAAAGGTTGGTTTAACAGTCCCTTTTGCACAAGAATAACCTCAATAATACAGAGTGAATTGAATCTTTCCATACTTCATTTAGAAGTATGCCAGCAGGAGGTTAATATCAGTGACAGCAATGAGATGTTATCTGTGAAACATTGTACTGCAAATTTGGGTGGAAAATAGTATCAGAGGATTAATTTACCCCTATAGGGAAGTAGCCTCACTGGGACACAGAGATAAGTTTATGAAACATTTTATAAACTTGATGGCTGAATGACAAGCAACTAATCTTAAGTAATACAAATGAGGACTATCATTCAAAACAAGTGATTTAGCAGAACTTTGATCTGAAGCAGAACAACTTCATGGCTACACAAAGTAATCGTTCTTTATTATCCTCAAGTATGATTACAGCTATATCATAGGCAAATAATTAACTAACCCTGTACCTGACACTAGTTTGAAATGCTGATAATTTATTTTAAAGAACAGTTATTGCAGCCAGAGCTTTAACCATTGATCGTTGTAAACCTAATCACTTGGTGCCCACTTTAGGCAGCATGGTGACACAGTGGTTAGCATTGCTGCCTCACAGCGCCAGGGACCTGGGTTCCATTCCCAGCTTGGGTCACTGTCTGTGTGAAGTTTGCACTTTCTCCCCCTGTCTGCGTGGATTTCCTCCAGGTGCTCCAGTTTCCTCCCACAGTTCAAAGATGTGCAGGTTAGGTGGATTGGCCATGCTAAATTGCCCCTTATTTTAGAGGGACTAGCTAGGGTAAATGCATGGGAATATGAGGATAGGGCCTCGGTAGAATTGTGGTCAGTGCAGAGTCGATGAGTTGAATGGCATTGTAGGATTCTATGATTCTAAACCTAAGATCTTACAGCCATGGCCCAAGTTGGAGAAGACACCTCTTACTCTTAGAGTAATTTATAATACAGAATGAGACGATTTGCCTGTCAAGTCATGCTTACTCTGTAAAGAAAAGTCCAGTTAGTGCCACTCCGCCAGTCAGCCCCTGCAACCCTGCCATTTTACTTCCTTCAAGTATCCATCCAATTTCCTTTCGAAATGGGAACATAGTAAGAACATAAGAATTAGGAGCAGGAGTTGGCCATCTGGCCCCTCGAGTCTGCTCCACCATTCAATCAGATCATGGCTGAACTTTTCGTGGACTCAGCTCCATTTACCCAGCTGTTCACAATATTGTTCAAAAATTTATCTATTCTTGCCTTAAAAACATTCAAAGAAGTAGCCTCAACTGCTTCACTGGGCAGGGAATTCCACAGATTCACAACCCTTTGGGTGAAGAAGTACTTCCTCAATTCAGTTCTAAATCTGCTCCCTCTTATTTTGAGGCTGTGCCCCGGAGCTCTGGTTTCACCCGCCAGTGGAAACAATCTCCCTGCTTCTAATCTATTCCATTCATAATTTTATATGTTTCTGTAAGGTCCTCCCGACTCTTCTAAATTCCAATGAGTATAGCCCAAACTACTCAGTTTCTCATCATAAGCCAATCCTCTCAACTCTGGAATCAACCTAGTGAATCTTCTCTGCACCCCCTCCAGTGCCAGTATATCCTTTCTCAAGTAAGGAGACCAGAACTGTCCACAATACTCCACTGTGCTCTGCACACTTTGTTCTACCACTCATCTTAGTATCATTTGCGAACTTTAATATGCTACACTTGGTCCCCAAATCCAAATGATCTGTAAATCATAAACAGTTGCGCTCCCAGTACTGATCCCTGAGGCACACCTCTAGTCACTGATTGCCAACAAAAATTAAATATTTATTTGCACTCTTTGCTTTTTGTTAATTAACTAGCCCTCTATCCAAATATATTACCTATATTGCCGTGTTCTTTTATCTTAAGCAGCGGCCTTTTGTGCAGCACCTTGTCAAATGCCTTCTGGAAATCCAGATACACCATGTCCACTGGTTCTATGTTGTCTACCATGCTCATGACCTCAAAGAATTCCACTAAATTAGTTAAACATGACCTGCCTTTCATGAACCTATGCTGCATCTTCCAGACATTTCTATCCAGATGTCTCGCTATTTCTTCCTTGATGATAGAGCCAAGCATTTTCCCCACTACAGAAGTTAAGCTAACTGGCCTATAGTTACTTGCCTTTTGTCTACCTCCTTTTTTAAACAGTGGCGTCATATTTGCAGATCATTGATTGTTTTCACTTCCACCATCCTTTTGATGTGCAGCACACTTGTTTGTAGATCTGACAGGTCTTCATAACTCCTTTCAGGCCTGTCTTTTCCCATTGCCCAGACCTATTCAGAGTCTGCAGCATGGCCACTGGAGCCAGAGCCCCACAGCCTGAGCTGCCTTGTGGAAATTTCCAGTGTCTCTGTTTGCACTGCATGACATAGGTCTCTGTATGGGCTATTGCTGCACACTTTTCACTTCTTTGCCCTCGTCCATTGCTTGGACTTGATGTAACTTGTCGCCATCAGGCACAGAGGTCTCACTTTGGAGGGATCTTCACCCTTAAAATCAAGGACCTGGCTAGAGGGTAATGCACACAGCAGTCCCATATACACACACACACACATATATATGCATAAACTCTCATGCGCACATTCGCATACATACAGTCACTCATACATGCTCACACACATACACATGCACGCTTGCAAACACACTTGTTGGCACACGTGCATATTCTCACATGCAAACACACCTGCACTCTCATTCGCACACAAATCCAAATACATTCATATTAATACTCAGATTTGCACACACAAACTCATGCACATACTCCCACACGCTCTCATATTCTCAAACATGCACAGACGCATCATGTATTCACACATGCGCAAACACATGCATAAATACACATACATGCTCACATGCAATCTCACACACACACACTAAAACTCCATAGTGTGGCAATGATACCACTGAGTCACTCCCATAGTACCACACTCTGAAAGAGCTTGCTTTCAATCCTTCACAAGTGAAAATCACAAATGCCATAAGGCAGCTTTCTCTGGGCAAGATGCCAGGAGCTGATGGCATTCCACCTAAAATATACAAGTATGGAGGGGCTTACATGGTAAGGAAGAAGTCAGAGCACGCCTCCACCCTGGAAGCCTCTGGTGAACCTGTATCCAAGGTCACCATTGGAGATGTCAGAACAGCCTTTTTGAAAGTCAACCCACGGAAAGCGGCTGGCCTCAATGGGGTATCTGGACAAGCACTCAGTTCCTGCATGGACTAGGTGGCAGGAATATTCGCAGACATCTTTAACCTCTCTACACCAATCTGTGATCCCTATCTGCTTCAAGAAGACAACCATCATCCCTGCACCAAAGAAAAGCCAGGCAGCATGCATTAATGACTACTGCTGGGTGGCTCAGACATTCATCATTATGAAATGCTTTGAAAGGTTAGTCATGGTGTGAATCAATTCCACCCTTCCAGATTGCTTGGATCCACTACAGTTCGTCTACTGCCACAAGTCCACAGCAGATGCACTTCCTTGCTTTACAGTCAACCCTGGAAGACGTAGACCACAAGACACCTATATCAGATTCCTATTTATTGACTACAGTTCAGCCTTCAATACAATTATTCCAAAAGAACTCATCTCCAAACTCAAAGGCCTGGGCTCGGCTCGTCCCTTTGTGACTGGATCCTAAACTTCAAACCCAAAGACCACAATCAGACAACAACAACACGTCCTCTATGATCCTCCTCAACCCTGGTGTCCCAAAGGCTGTATCCTCAGCCTCTTACAATATTCTTCATAAACTTATGACTGTGTGGCCAAATTCCTCCTTCAACTCATTTTTCAAGTTTGCTATTGACACCATTGTAGTGGGTCAATCTCAAACAATGATGAGATTGAGTACAGGAAAGAGATAGTGAATCTGGTGAACTGATGTGTCAACAATAATTTCCCTCAATATCAAATGAAAAAGATAGTCATCGACTTCAGGAAGTGTAGTGGAGGACATGTCCCAGTCTACATCAAGGGGGATGAAGTGGAAAGTCGAGACCATTAAGTTTCTTGGTATCAGTGTCCAGATCACCAACAACCTGTCCTGGTGCCCCCGTGCCAAACTATAGTTAAGAAAGCCCACCAATGCCTCTACTTTCTCAGAAAACTAAGGAAATATGGCATGTCAGCTATGACTCTCACCAACTTTTACAGTTGTACCATAGAAAGCAATCACAGCTTAGTATGTTCCTGCTTTGTCCAAGACTGCAAAAGGGTTGTGAATGAAGCCCAGTATATCACATAAACCAGCTTCCCATCCATTGACTGTCTACACTTCCCTGCTGCCTCAAAAAAAAAGCCAGCATAATCAAGGAACTCACTCACCCCAGGTATACTCTCTTCCACCTTCTTCCATTGGGTAGAAGATACAAAAGTCTGAGGAAACCTTCCAATTGACTCAAGAACAGCTTCTTCCCTGCTGCCATCAGAGTTTTGAATGGACCTATCTTGCATTATATTGATCTTCACACCCAAGCTGTGACTGTAGCACTACGTTCTGTACTCTTTCCTTCTCTATGTACAATATGCTTTGAATAGCGCACAAAAAAAACAATACTTTTCATTGTATACCAATACTTGTGACAATAATCAATATTTTCAGTTGATATCAAAATTGAGATTCAGTCTAATGTCACACAAAACAAGTGTAAACTAAACATTTTTCTTACTTGAACACTCATTTTTCAAAGCACCAGGAGAATACATCACCAACTAGTGGCTGCAGATAAACAAGAACATCTATAATAGAAATGTGAAAGTCAATCTAATATTTGGGTTGACCATTAACAACAATGCATATACAAGACAATTTATGTTGAGGGCCATCTGACGTTTTAGTCCACAACCATTATAAATATAGATCATTTTTCAATATCTGGGATTGAATGTGAAAACAATTGGGAATAGCATTACCAGCGGCAAGCTTGTAAGATTGTGTGTGAGGCCAGAAACTGGGTTTGTGCCCAGTTTTGCACAGCACACTGTTGCGTGCATTGTTCTGTCATTGGAATGATGGGGGTGCCCAATGTCTGGGGGGGGGGGGGGGGGGCTGTTGGTGGGAGGTCTCCCAGTTCACTGAAAGATCGGGGTGCCCTATACAATCGTGGCTAGTGAGCATGACAACAATAATCTCACCCTCAATGTCTGTAAAATGAAGGAGATAGTCATCAACTTAAGGAAACAGTGAAGGAGATGCCCCTGTCTAAATCAATGTTGATAAAGTGGAAATGGCCAAGAGTTGCAAGTTTCTAGATATCCAAATCACCAACAATCTGTCCTGGTCACTCCATGCCAATGCTTTGGTTAAGAAATCCCGTCAATGCCTCTACCTTCTCAGGAGGCTAAGGAAATTCAGTATGTTCACTACAACTTCCACCAACTGTTACAGATGCATCATAGATGGCATGGTGGCACAGTGATCAGCACTGCTGCCTCACAACACCAGAGACCTGGGTTCAACTACTGACCTGGGTGAATGTCTGTGTGGAGTCTGCATGTTCTCCCCCTGTCTGTGTGGGTTTCCTCTAGGTCCTCTGGTTTCATCCCACAGTCCAAAAGACATGCTGGTTAGGTGCATTGGCATGCTAAATTTCCCTCAGTGTATCCAAATAGGCGCCAGAGCATGGCTACTTGGGGATTTTCATAGTAACTTCTTTGCAGTGTTAATGTAAGCCTACTTATGACACTAATAAATAAACTTTAAACTTCTTAGAAAGCATCCTTTCTGGATGTTTCACAGTTTAGTATGGCTCCTGCTCTGACCAAGACAGCAAGAAATTAGAAAAGTAATTTACAAAATTACAAGAAATTACAAAGGTAGCCCAGTCCATCACTCAAACCAGCCTCCCAGCCATTAAAGTTGCTACATTTCCTGCTGCCTTGGAAAGAGGTGGCAGAGGAGCATTCTGGGAAAAGTTGACTCAGCATAACTGAAAAGTGGTTCGCGGAAGAACCCAATGTCAAGGAACTGTACACTCCAAACATCACATTACTGTCATGTTTCCGTCCTTCCCTCTGCTAGCCAAAAATAGAAGAGAAAGGTTGTTTTAAAAATTGTTATAGCCTAGAAGGACTGTTTGTAAAGGTGGTTTGCAATTTTAGTAACTAGTTAATTAGAAATTACCAACAAAATATTTGCAGAGAGGCTGCTGTGTGGTGGAAGTGCTGCTGGTTGGTAAAGTGCGAGCTTAGGTGAATACTGGGTGAGAAAGGCAAACAAGATAAAGGCAAGGTAACATTCTCTTAGTAGAAAGGGGCAGAGATGGCATTTAGGGCAGTGGTTTGCTCCTCCTGCCAGATGTTGGAGTAGTGTAGCATCCCTGATGACTATGCAGGAAGTGTGACCAATTACAGCTTCTCACAGATCATGTGGTGTTCAGGTGTTTCTCTTCCGCACTCTGATTCTATGACCTCGGCCCATACAGATTCCGCATCATCTGTGCTAATATCCAAAGTCCAAAGATGTGCAGGTTAGGTGGATTAGCCATGTGTAGGGTTACTGGGATAAGGCAGGGGACAGGGAATTGGGAACAGACTGTATCAGAGAGTCAGTGGGCTGAATGGCCTCTTCTGCACTGAAAGGACTCTATGAATCTTCCCTCAATATTATAATGAGCCGGGCCAATAGGTTGCAGTAGGCGAACATGTGGCTAACAGTGACCACAAGTCTGTCTACTTTAGGATAAAAATGGAAAAAGACAAATGCTGTCCGAAGGGGAGGGTGCTGAACTGGGGGAAGGCAAGCTACAGCCGGATTAGGCAGGAGCTGATGGATACTGATTGGGAAAGGTTGTTAGCGGGTAAGTCCACGGTCAGCAAGTGGGAGGCTTTCAAGGGAAAACTGAAAAGTTTGCAGGAAAGACATGTGCCGGTAAAGAGGAAGGATGGGAAAGGCAGGATTAAAGAGCTGTGGATTACAGGGGATATTGAGGACTTGGTCAGGAAGAAGAGAGAGGCATACGTTAGGTCTAAGCAACTGGGAACAGAGGGAGCACTGGAGGAATATAGAGAGAGTAGGAGGGAGCTCAAAAGGGGAGTTAGAAGGGCGAAAAGGGGGCATGAAATGGCTTTGGTGGATAGGATTAAGGAAAATCCAAAGGCATTTTACTCATATTAGGAACAAAAGGGTGGTTAGAGGAAAAATCGGTCCTCTTAGGGACAAAGGAGGGGAACTGTGCTTAGAGTCTGAGAGAATGGGGGAGATCCTGAATGAATACTTTGTGTCGGTATTCATGAAAGAGAGGGCTTGGTGTCTTGTAATGTCTTGGAGGGAGCTGTAGACCAGTTGAAGGAAATATCCATTACGGGGGAGGAAGTTTTAGGGTTTTTAGGCAGCATAAAAACTGATAAAGCTCCGGGGCCTGATGGCATTTGTCCCAGGCTGCTTTGGGAGGTGAGAGATGAAATTGCTGGGCCTCTGATGCAAATCTTTGTCTCTTCTTTGGACACAAGTGAGGTCCCAGAGGACTGGAGGATAGCTAATGTGGTACCGCTGTTTAAAAAGGGCAGTAGGGATAACCCTGGTAATTATAGGCTGGTGAGATTGATGTCAGTGGTAGGAAAGTTGTTGGAAAAAATTCTTAGGGATAGGATGTATATGCATTTGGAGCATTGCGATCTGATTAGGGATACACAGCATGGCTTTGTTAAGGGGAGGTCTTGCCTTACGGATCCGGTAGAATTTTTTGAGGAGGTGACAAAAACGGTCGACGAAGGACGAGCCGTTGATGTCGTCTATATGGATTTCAGTAAGGCGTTTGACAAAGTCCATCATGGTATGTTGGTAGAAAAGGTTAAGGCTCTTGGGATACAGGAACAGGTATCTAGACGGATTGAAAACTGGCTAGGCAACAGGAGACAGAGAGTAGTAGTGAAAGGGTCCTTTTCTAGCTGGAGGTCTGTCACCAGTGGTGTGCCGCAGGGCTCAGTACTGGGACCTCATTTATTGGTAATATATATAAATGACTTGGAAGAGGGCGTACGTGGTGTGATCAGCAAGTTTGCAGATGACACAAAGATGGCGGGCAGTGAGGAGGAGTGTCAGGTGACACAGCAGGATATAGATAGGCTGGTATATTGGGCAGATAAATGGCAGATGGAATTTAATCCTGATATATGCAAGGTGATGCATTTTGAAAGGAATAATGTAGAGGGGAGTTACATGATAAAGGGTAGACCAATTAAGAGTATAGAAATGCAGAGGGACCTGGGAGTGCAAGTGCACAAGTCTCTGAAGGTGGCAACACAGGTGGAGAAGGTTGTGAAGAAAGCTTGCAGTGTGCTAGCTTTTATAGGAAGGGGTTTAGAGTACAAGAGCTGGCGTCTAATGCTACAGTTGTACAGAACGTTGGTTAGACCGCATTTGGAGTACTGCGTCCAGTTCTGGTCACCTCACTACTGAAGGGACGTGGAGACCCTGGAGAGAGTGCAGAGGAGGTTTACCAGGATGCTGCCTGGTATGGATGGACTGGGTTATGAGGAAAGATTGGGTAAACTGGGGCTGTTTTCCTTAGAAAGACGCAGATTAAGGGGGGATCTGATAGAGGTGTATAAAATAATGAAGGGTATAGATAGAGTAAACAGTGGCAGGCTTTTTCCTGGATTAGAGACAAATATCACGAGGGGCCACGAGCTTAGGGTGAGGGGGGAGAGGTATAATTTGGATCCTAGAGGGAGGTTTTTCAAACAGAGGGTCATAGGGGAATGGAATGCACTACCAAGTAAGGTGGTGGAGGCAGGCGTGCTGGACTTGTTTAAGGTTTACTTAGATAGGCACATGAGTGAAACAGGGATGGAAGGTTATAGGAGACTGTTTTAAATAAGGAGCAGAGCCTCGGGACGTTCCAAGAAATCTAATGTTACATGTGTTGATGTTTTTTCACTTTTACTCCGCAGGTGCGTCGGTCCACCTTGTTGTTTAACGAGGGGCATACACACGGTGGGTCGTGCGTGGGCTGCTCTTGGATGTTTCGAGAGTGGCCTAGTACTTTGCGTTGTTTGTGTACGCTTAAAACTGGACCAGCAGATGGGCACCACAACAGCTCAGTGACTATCACTGCTAGCTGTGCAGATACATGGATTTGGGCCGGTGTCTGTGGGAGTTTGACGAATTTATTGGAATTCTATGAGGATGTGACTAGTGCGGTGGACAGAGGGGAACTGGTGGATGTGGTGTTTCTCGATTTTCAGAAGGCGTTTGATAAGGTGCCACACAAAAGGTTGCTACAGAAGGTTAGGGGGCATGGAGTTGGGGGTAAGGTGTTTGTGTGGATAGAGGATTGGCTGTCTAATAGGAGGCAGAGAGTTGGTATCAATGGGTGCTATTTGGATTGGCGGTTGGTGACTAGTGGAGTGCCCCAGGGATCGGTGCTGGGGCCTCAGCTATTTACCATTTATATAGATGATCTGGAGGAGGGGGCTGAGTGTAGGGTGTTGAAATTTGCTGATGACACAAAGATAAGTGGAAAAGCAAATTGTGCGGAGGGTGTGGAAAGTCTGCAGAGGGATCTAGATAGGCTGAGCGAGTGGGCGAGGACCTGGCAGATGGAGTACAATGTTAGCAAGTCTGAGGTTATCCACTTTGGCAGGAATAATAGTAGGAGAGATTACTATTTAAAGGGCAAAAAGCTGCAGCATGCTACGGTGCAGAGGGACCTGGGGGTCCTTGTGCATGAGTTGCAAAAACCCAGCCTGCAGGTGCAGCAGGTGATCAGGAAGGCGAATGGAAGCAGGGAGGTCTTGTTGCAACTGTACAGGGTACTGGTGAGGCCGCAGCTGGAGTACTGTGTGCAGTTTTGGTCGCCGCACTTACGCAAGGATATTTTGGCCTTGGAGGGAGTGCAGAGGAGGTTCACTAGGCTGATACTGGAGATGAGGGGGTTGAACTATGAAGAGAGACTGAATAGACTGGGCTTGTACTCGTTGGAGTTTAGAAGGATGAGGGGGGATCTTATTGAGACATATAAGATGAAGAATGGGATGGATAGGGTAGAGGTGGAGACATTCTTCTCGCCCAGAAAGGACAGCAGGACTAGGGGGCACAGCCTGAAGTTAAGTGGGGGGGGGTGGGGGGGGGGGGGCAGTTTAGATCGGAGTTGAGGAGGAACTTCTTCACTCAAAGGGTGGTGAATCTCTGGAATTCTCTGCCTGTTGAAGTGGTGGAGGCTACCTCGCTAAATATATTTAAGACACGGGTAGAAAGGTTTTTAGTAGGCAAGGGAATTAAGGGTTATGGGGAGAAAGCGGGAAAGTGGAACTGATCCACTTCTGATCAGCCATGATCTTATTGAATGGTGGGGCAGGCTCGAAGGGCTAGATGGCCTACTCCTGCTCCTATTTCTTATGTTCTTATGAGTTTGCGCATTCTCCCTGTGGTTGCGTGGGTTTCTTCTGGGTGGCCCGGTTTCCTCCCACACCCCAAAGATGTGCTCTTAGGCTGTAACAAATTGTCCCTAAGTTATTCTCCCCGAATCTGGTTTCCAATGGGGGTACCATAAGAATAGACATGGGTGAAGGGTGGAGGAGGAAAAACACAATGTTAAGATGGTGGCACAGGCTCGTTGGGCCAAAGGGCCTGTTTCCTGTGCTGTGTTGTTCTTTGTTTCAGTTTCTTCTTTACTTAACAATCCAACTCCACCACCTTTTCCTTTCTGTATTCCTTCCAAAACACTGAATAGCCCACAATGTTTCGCTCCCATCCTTGGTCAGCTTGGAGTCCCATCTCCATAGTTCCAACGTTTATCATATCCCTTTACATCTATCTATGCAACTAATTTATCCATTTGACCTTGAAGCTCTTGACCATTTCCACTTCATCTCCATTCATGTAGTCAGAGGCATGTCCTCCACTAGTATTCCTATAGAGGGTGTTTCTCCCATCCTGCTTCACTGCTGTAGCACTGTAGCTGGCCAGGAGACAAAAGCAGAGGCCATGAGGCAGGCTTCTCGCTGGGCGCCACGGCCTCTGCGTGTCTCTGGCCACCAGTCTGGCATCATCAGCTCCATGCCAGAAATCAGTGTGCAGCTGATTCGAATATTATAATTCTGATTTCCATCCCATTAGATGGCCCAGGACTGAAGTCTCTGGGCCTGCCAGCCTGTCAGAGCCACCGACTGATTGTCATTAAGGCCCACTGCCTGGTTTTTCTTTGGTGCAGGTATGTACCGAGTGATGAAAGCAAATGTCCCACATGCTTTCATACATCTGGGCCAGGGAATCTGTCCATTCTTATGCCCGTCAGAGAGCCTCCAATACCTCTTCATTTCCTATGTCAAACTATATAAGTTCCTCACAATCCCCTTTCCTGAATTCTGTACCTATGTTCTCCTTTTCCCGAGTGAAGACCAATGAGAAGTATTCATTTAACAATCTTCCAGTGTCCTGTGGCTTAACACACAGATTGCTCCCTTGGTCCCAAATGGGAAAAAAATAGAGTCCCAATTGGAATGCCTGGAAAAGCTGGACATAATAAGATCCATACAATTGGCAGAGTGGGCAGCAGTGTTCCTGTCCTTAAGCCACTTAATTTGGTCCAACATTGTTGGGACTATAAGTTCCCTGTCAGTCGGGTTTCAAAACCTGACAGATACCCCATGGCCTGGATTGAAGACCTGTACGTCAGGTTAACTGGCGGCCAAACATCCCCTAAATTGGACATGAGCCATGCATGTCTCCAATTTAAATTAGACATGCCTTCTCGGAATTATGTGACAATACACAAAGGCGATACAAGAACACTCACCTGCCCTTCGGCCCTCCTGTCCGTATGTGCCATTTTTCAATGGGTCATAGAGAATATACTCCAAGGTAGCAGTGTATCTGGATGATGTCATGGTCACAGGAACTTTGAAATATGAACACCAAACAAATGTGGAAGCAGCCTTATGGCGAATCTCGAAAGTTAAGATATGCCTGGAAAAGGACAAGTGTTTCTTCCAAGCAAATTTTGTGACCTTTGAGGTATTAGGTGGATGGCTAGGGCCTTGACCTGGTGGAGGACAGGATGAGGGCCATTATGGAGGCACCAACTCCAAGGAACCCCACAGAACTGAAAGTCTTCCTGAGGTTAACAAATTATTCTGGGAGATTTATTACTAATTTAGCTTCTTTACTGTGACCTTGTTTGCCCAATATGGAAACATCACAAGTGCTCTGGGGTGGGGGCGGGGGGAGGGGGCTCAGCTGGGGGCTTTCAACAGTGTTGTACAGAGCTTTTGTCCTCTAATTTATTCTCCATTTTGAGCCCAAAAAGGACTCATCCTGACATATGATGTCTGCCATTACAGGGTTGAGGTGGTACTGACACATTGCTGGAGAGATGGAACAGGAAAGCCTATTAGTTTTTAAAGTTTATTAGTGTCACGAGTAGGCTTACATCAACACTGCAATGAAGTTACTATGAAAATTCCCAAGTCGCCACACTCCGGCTCCTGTTCGGGTATATTGAGGGAGAATTTAGCATGGCTAATGCACCTAACTATCGCATATACATTTAGAACAATCTCGGACACCAAGCAGAGGTATTCCCGGATCTTGAAAGAGGGATCATCAGTTGTCCTCGGTGTTAAAAAAATTCCATCAATATGTCTAGAGTAAACACTTGAACATCATAACTAATCATAAACTATTGCTGAGTGTTGCGGGAGGGGGTGGGGAGGGGGGGGACAGTGGGGAATTCTAGTCAGTTAGATAAATTTCAAATGATCAGGGTTTTAAGTCACTAAAATAAAACACTAGTAATAAATGAAATGACCTCAGATCAGACTCATAGTTTAACAGGGGAACTGCCTGCATAAAGGCACTTTTATCTAGTCGAGGAGAAAAGAAAATCTTACAGAAGGTTCAGAGAGCTAGGTAATGTTAGAGATCTAGAAGAGTATATGGCTAATAGGAGGGATCTTAAGAAGGAAATTAGGAGTGCCAGAAGGGGTCAATCCTTGGCAGGCAGGATTAAAGGAAACCCCAAGGCATTCTACAAGTATGTGAAGAGCAAGAGGATAAGACATGAAAGAATAGGACATATCAAGCGTGACAGTGGGAATGTTTGTATGGAACTGGAAGAAAATAGCAGAGGTGCTCAATGAATACATCAGTATTCACTCTGGAAAAGGATCTTGGTGGTTGTAGTGCAGACTTGCAGTGGACTGAAAGGCTTGAGCATGTAGATATTAAGAAAGAGGATGTGTTGGAGCTTTTGAAAAGCATCAAGTTAGATAAGTCGCCAGGACCGGATGGGATGTACCCCAGGCTACTGTGGGAGGCGAGGGAGGAGATTGCTGAGCCTCTGGTGATGATCTTTGCATCATCAATGGAGACAGGAGAGGTTCTGGAGGTTTGGAGGATTGCGGATGTTGTTATTCCTTTATTCAAGGAAAGGAGTAGAGATAGCCCCGGAAATTATAGACCAGTGAGTCTAACCTCAGTGGCTGGTAAGTTGATGGAGAAGATCCTGAGAGGAGGATTTATGAACATTTGGAGAGGTATAATATGATTAAGAATAGTCAGCATGGCTTTGTCAAAGGCAGATCATGCCTTACGAGCCTGATTGAATTTTTTGAAGATGTAACTAAACACATTGATGAAGGAAGAGCAGTAGATGTGGTTTATATGGACTTCAGCAAGGCATTTGATACGGTGCCCCATCCAAGGCTTATTGAGAAAGTGAGGAGGCATGGGATCCAAGGAGACATTGTTTTGTGGATCCAGAACTGGTTTGCCCACAGAAGGCAAAGAGTGGTTATATATGGGTCATATTCTGCATGGAGGTCAGTCATCAGTGGAGTGCCCCAGGTATCTGTTCTGGGACGCTTACTCTTTGTGATTTTTATAAATGATTTGGATGAGGAAGTGGAGGGATGGGTTGGTAAGTTTGCTGATGACACAAGGTTGGAGGTGTTGTGGATAGTGTGGAGGGATGTCAGAAGTTGCAGCGAGACATTGATAGGATACAAAACTGGGTGGAGAAGTGGCAGATGGAGTTCAACCCAGATAAATGTGAAGTGGTTCATTTTGGCAGGTCAAATAGGATGGCAGAATATAATATTAGTGGTAGGACTCTTGGCAGTGTGGAAGATCAGAAGGATCTTGGGGTCCGAGTTCATAGGATGCTCAAAGCAGCTGCGTAAGTTGAAGCTATGGTTAAGAGGCATATGGTGTACTGGGCCTCCTAATTTCCTTCTTAAGATCCCTCCTATAAGCCATAAACTCTTCTAAATCTCTAACATTACCTAGCTCTCTGAACCTTTTGTAAGCTTTTCGTTCCTTCTTGACTAGATAAAAGTGCCTTTATGCAGGCAGTTCCCCTGTTAAACTGAGTCTGATCTGAGGTCATTTCATTCATTGCTAGTGTTTTATTTTAGTGACTTAAAACCCTGATCATTTGAAATTTATCTAACCGACCAGGACCCTACCACCACCTTCCCCCCCCCACCCCGGCCTCCGCAACACTCAGCAATAGTTTATGATTAGTTATGATGTTCAAGTGTTTACTCTAGACATATTGATGGAATTTTTTTAACACCGAGGACAACTGATGATCCCTCTTTCAAGATCTGGGAATACCTCTGCTTGGTGTCTAAGAGTGTTCTAAATGTATACACAATAGTTGGGTGCATTAGCCATGCTAAGCATTCATCAGTCGAGGAATTGAGTTTAGGAGTTGAGAGATAATGTTACAGCTATTGTAAGACCCTGGTTGGACCCCATTTGGAGTACTGTGCTCAGTTCTGGTCGCCTCATTACAGGAAGGATGTGAAAGCCATAGAAAGAGTGCAGAGGAGATTTACAAGGCTGTTGCCTGGATTGGGGAGCATGCCTTATGAGGATAGGTTGAGGGAGATTGGCCTTTTCTCCTTGGAGAGACGAAGGATGATGGGTGACCATCATTGAATATAAAAGTAGGGAGGTCTTGCTGCAGCTGTATAGGGCATTGGTGAGGCTGCAGCTGGAGTACTGTGTGCAGTTTTGGGCGCCGCACCTGCGCAAGGATATTTTGGCCCTGGAGGGAGTGCAGAGGAGGTTTACTAGGCTGATACCGGAGTTGAGGGGATTGAGCTATGAGGAGAGGCTGAATAAACTAGGCTTGTACTCGTTAGAGTTTAGAAGAATGAGGGGAGATCTCATTGAGACGTATAAGATGATGAATGGGATGGATAGGATAGAGGTGGAGAGACTCTTCCCGCTCAAAAAAGACAGTAGGACTAGGGGGCACAGCCTCAAGATAAAGGGGAGGCGGTTTAGAACGGAGTTGAGGAGGAACTTCTTCACTCAAAGGGTGGTGAATCTCTGGAATTCTCTGCCCGTTGAAGTGGTGGAGGCTGCCTCGCTAAATATTTTTAAGAAGCGGGTTGATGGGTTCTTGATAAGAGAGGGGATTAAGGGTTATGGGGAGAGGGCGGGAAAGTGGAACTGAGCCACAACAGATCAGCCATGATCTTATTGAATGGCGGGGCAGGCTCGAAGGGCTAGATGGCCTACTCCTGCTCCTACTTCTTATGTTCTTATGACCTGTTAGAGGTGTATAATATGTTGAGAGGTATTGATCGAGTGAATAGTCAGAGGCTTTTTCCCAGGGCTGAAATATTTGCCACAAGAGGACACAGGTTTAAGGTGCTGGGGAGTAGGTACAGAGGAGATGTCAGGGGTAATTTTTTCACTCAGAGGGTGGTGGGTGAGTGGAATCGGCTGCCGGCAACGGTGGGTGGAGGCGGATTCGATAGGGTCTTTTAAGAGACTTTTAGATAAGTACATGGAACTTCGTAAGATAGCGGGTTATAGGTAAGCCTAGTAATCTCTAAGGTAGGGACATGTTCAGCACAACTTTGTGGGCCGAAGGGCCTGTATTGTGCTGTAGTTTTTTTCTATGTTTCTATCAGAATGAGATTTCTGATTCCAACATATATTTTGGTATTTTAAATGTATTAACTGCATTTTATCCAAGAACAGGCTGCTGTGCAGGCACAGGAGGGGTACGGAGGAGATTCACTAGGCTGATGTGCCAGGATATCCTTTTTCAAGTAAGAAGAGCAAAACTGTACAGAGTACTCCAGGTGTGACTCACCAGTACTTTAAAACAGCTGCAACATAACCTCACTGTTTTTAAACTCCATTCCTCTCGCAATGAAGGTTAAAATTCCATCTGCCTTCTTAATTACCTGCTGTGCCTGTAAACCAACTTTTTGTGATTCATGCACAAGAACACCCAGATCCCTCTGCACAGCAACATGCTACAATATTTTACCATTCAAATAATAGTCCATTTTGCTGTTATTCCTACCAAAATGGACGACCTCACATTTACTAACATTGTACTCTATCTGCCAGACCCTCGCCACTCACTTGGACTATCTACATCCCTTTGCAGACTTTCAGCATCCTCTGCACACTTTCTTTGCCACTCATCTTAGTGGCATCTGCAAATTTTGACACAGTACGCTTGGTCTCCAACTCCAAATCATCCATGTAAATCGTAAACAATTGTGATCCCAACACTGATCCCTGAAGCACATCACTAGATCGCCAACCAGAAAAACACACATTTACCCCACTCTTGCTTTCTGTTAGTTAATCCTCTATCCATGCTAATACATCACCTGTAACACTGTGCAGCCTTTGGTTGCAGCACCTTGTCAAATGCCTTCTGGAAATCCAGATACACCATATCCACAGGTTCCCCATTGTCCACCACGCTCGTAGTGTTCTCAAAGAATTCCACCAAATTAATCAGACATGACCTGCCCTTCATGAATCCATGCTGCATCTTCCCAGTGTGACAATTTATATTCGGAAGACTCACTATTCCTTCCTTGATGATAGATTCAAGCATTTTCTCTACTCCGGAAGTTAAGCTAACCAGCCTATAGTTACTGGTCTTTTGTCTACCTCCTTTTTAAAAGTGGTGTCACATTTGCTGTTTTCTTATCTGCGGGAACCATCCCAGAGTCCAGCAAATTTTGGTAAATTATCACTAGTACATTTGCTATTTCTCCTGCCATCTCTTTTAGTACCCTGAGATATATTCCATCAGGACCAGGAGACTTGTCTATCTTTAGCCCCATTAGCTAGCTCTTTCAATGTAATGATAGTTTCTAGGTCCTCATCTGCCATAGCCTTCTTGTCATCAATTTTTGGCATGTTATTTGTGTCTTCCACTGTGAAGACCGACACAAAATACTTGTTCAATGCCTCAGCCATTTCCTCTTTTCCAGTTATTACATCCCCCTTCTCATCCTCTATAGGACCAATGTTTACTTGGCCACCCTTTTTCATTTTATATATTTGTAAAACCTTTTGCTATCTGTTTTTATATTCTGAGCTAGTTTATTCTCATAATGAATCTTACTTTTCTTTACAGCTTTTTACATGGCTTTCTGATGACCTTTAAAGATTTCCCAGTCCTCTCATTTCCCACAAATCTTTGCCACTTAACATAAGAACATAAGAAATAGGAGCAGGAGTAGGCCATCTAGCCCTTCGAGCCTGCCCCGCCATTCAATAAGATCACCGCTGATCTGAAGTGGATCAGTTCCACTTTCCCGCTTTCTCCCCATAACCCTTAATTCCCTTGTCTGTCAAAAACGTATCTACCCATGACTTAAATATATTTAGCGGGGTAGCCTCCACCACTTCAACAGGCAGAGAATTCCAGAGATTCACCACCCTTTGAATGAAGAAGTTCCTCCTCAACTCCGATCTAAATTGCCACCCCCTTATCTTGAGGCTGTGCCCTCTAGTCCTGCTGTCCTTTCTAAGCAGGAAGAACCTCTCTACCTCTACCCTATCCATCGCTTTCATTATCTTATACGTCTCTATAAGATCCCCCCTCATCCTTCTAAACCCCAATGAGTACAGACCCAGTCTATTTAGTCTGTCTTCATAGTCCAACCCCCTCATCTCCGGTATTAGCCTAGCGAACCTCCTGCAATATCAGTTCGGCGACGAAAAATGCTGACTATGAAAGAAACTTTGGAAGCTAACGTGGATTTACTCCAAATGCTTAACTCAACAGTATGGGCATTTGGCACCAATATTACCTTGCTTGGCGAAAGAAATCTTACTGTTTGGGATTCTCTCAGAAGTAGTATGGTTGAATTTAAAATACAGATGGAGTGTGACCAGGTAAAATCCAATACTAGTGTCTTGTGGTTAAACAAAGGAGACTACAATGGGATGAGGGAAGAGTTGGCTAAAGTAGACTGGGAGCAAAAACTATATGGTGGGACAATTGAGGAACAGTGGAAGACTTTCAAAGCAATTTTTCACAGTGCTCAGCAGAAGTATATACCAGTGATAAGGAACGACTGTAAAAAAAGATAACCAGCCATGTATATCTAAGGAAATAAAGGAGGGTGTCAAATTGAAAGAAAACATACAAAGTGGAATGGCACCTGGAAAGGAATGGTTTGATAGAGCAGACGCAGCATGGATTTGTTAAGGGGAAGTCGTGTTTGATGAACTTATTGGATTTCTATGAGGATACCTTTCAAGATTTATTTTTCTTAGCAAGGTAATATTCTGGCCAAATGCCAATAACGTCGAGTAAAGCATTTGGACTAAATCCACATTAGCTCCCAATGTTTCTTTGATAGTAAGTCAACATTTCCTGTCACTGAACTGATATTGCGGTGAGTTGAGCAACTTGCGTGAACGTCCATTAGTTTCCATTGTCTCTCTCAATGCCATGGTGAGTTGTCTGCCAAGTTACTGATATTGCCCCAACGTGGTCATCACACTGTGTTAAGCATTTTCTTTATATCCAAAACAGGTTCTGAAGTGTCACTCCATGCCATTCAAGATTTATTCTGCCAAGCAAGGTAATGTTCCCGCCTAACGCCATTCCGTTGAGTTAAGCATTTGGAGTAAACCCACATTAGTTTACAACATACAGTTGCAACATGACGCTGCGGCTCCTAAATTCAATCCCCCTACCAATAAACGCCAAGACACCGTATGCCTTCCTAACAACCCTATCTACTTGATTCCCAACAACTAATTAATTAATTAATTCCCAACAACGGATGTCAGGGGTAGGTTCTTTACCCAGAGGGTGGTGAGGGATTGGAATGCCCTGCCTGATGCAGTTGTAAATGCGCCTAGTTTGGGGGCGTTTAAGAGATCCGTGGATAGGTTTATGGATGGAAAGGGATTGGTTTAGGTTAGAGGGTCATTGCTTTTTAACTGGTCGGAGCAACATCATGGGCCGAAGGGCCTGTCCTGCGCTGTAATGTTCTATGTTTGTTTCATAGTAAGTCAACAGATTTCGCTGCTGAACTGATATTGCGGCAAAGAGCATATCTCGATAAGTTGAGCAATTTACATGAACCACCAATAGTTTACATTGTCTCTCTCAATGCCAAGGAGACTTTTCTGGCAACGTTTTGATATTGAGGCGAACTCCCCATCTTGATGTGTTAAGAATTTTCACTATGTCAACTTTGGGTTCCAGGGTTCCACCTTGTTATCGGATGACAAATGTTATGAAATTGGGCACACAAAATGGACACAAACTAAAGCTATCCTCAGAGCCCTCCACTAAAATCACAAAATAACAGGCACTGATCAGTAGGCAAGAGAATGCAAATGAGGGCTAGCACATAAGGGAAATTGGACAGGATGGCACCTCCAGGAACTAAATTAAAGAACACATCCCCACCCCATCAAAATCATTCTAAACCAGTCAAGCAACCCATGGAGACACCTAAAATTAACGCAGTTAAGGAAGCGTCCCTGGCCCCTCAAGATCAAGAACACACCTATGGTTCAAACCCCAGAGATTCTAGACTATTGATAACCTACCAGACAAAAACGACGAACACACTATTAAAACAATTGCTCCAACATTCGAAAACATTGAAACAGGATGACTGAAGTCAAAAACTGTAGATAAAGGATTAGCATTTGAAACGCGAAGTTCAGGTATAACTGTAGCCCCTTGTGGGGGAGTCTTTAGAGCACTTTCGGGACAGTCCGATTGTATGTCCTGACTGTGCTTCTCCATCGACGTAAAGAAAATAAAGCTGTGCCGTTATTGAACTTCACCCTGAGTCCGTAGTGGTCATTTCGCCCACTCGCGCTAACAATTGGGGGCTCATCTGGGATCGCGACCATCACTGGAACGCCGTCTCCTGGCACTGGGTGATTATCTTTACTCATTTCATCGAACCCACGGAATATTAGCATCCCAGTGTCAGAGCGGTGTTTCACGGCTGCCACGATCTGAACTTGTGAACAGGGTCCATTTAGTAGCTGCACGGCGGTAACGTGGGTTTAAGTTTCTTTTTGGGCGGGCGGCTGGGATCGTGAACTGTGATTGTGTTATTTTTACATTCCGCTGACCCCCGACCAGCCCGACCACAGACTGACTGCCCACTAGGGGACCCGACAGAACAGGTGTTACAGAGTAGGGATATTACTCTGGGATTGAAGGATCAGGGACAGCACCCTGGGATTTAAGGTTAAGGAGGACGTCCAAGGTTTCGGGCCACTGGGATTGGACTCCCGGAGTTCGGTACATGTCCGGGCGCTGCAAGTCGGTGAGGACCTCTGCAGGCGCGAAAGATCGGGCCACTGGGGGCAAAATCCGCGAGGAATTTGCTACATTCCGGGCACTCCTAAGTCTGGAGCCTCTGTGAGTGCCTTGACCACTACAAGCAGGAGACCTCTGGTAGCGTGAAAAAACGACTACACATCGGGGGACTCCGACCCGCGGTCGACTACACGCCAGTCCGCACCCAGGTCCGGGTGACTCCCTGGGAGATAGGGAAACGGCTGCCCTCTGAGAGTCGATTTAGCGATAGGAGTTTGGGTAGGAGCTAGTGGCCCCAGTCACTGTAGTCGGTAGTCTCTCCGTACGCTGCGGCCCCTGCGGAAAGGCTGTACAGAGCTCACCTGCCTCTGAGAGCGGCAATCTCCCCGCTACACGCAGGTCGGGCTCTGCGGGTTGTCACTGAAGGTACGAACGTACTAACAGTGGGAACATGAGACCATAATCCAATCAGATACACACACAAGTATCTGTGAAAGCATTAGAGCCAGGGTTGGTACACTACTGACCCTAGTAAAGGAAATGAACATGGATAGCAACAGTGCCACCTTTGAATAGGGACCAGAAGGGTCCCTCACCCACTATCTAGCAGATAAAATAAGAATCTAGTTAAAAACATGATGAAGGTAATGTGGAATACATGTCGGAAGCTTTCATGTGTGTCTGTGTGTGTTTGGTAAAGAGGTTGTATCTATGCTTTTGTTTGTTGTTTTATTAATGTTTTAATGTTCTTCCCCTAATTGCGATTTTACAACAGGGGGGTTAAATAAAAACAAGCTTAAATAAAATTTGGAAATTGGATTGGATTAAATTGAAATCGATTCTTGGAATTTTTTCGCCTTTTGAGTATAATCCATGGCCATGATTGTGCTTAAAAGGTATAGAATTTAAATAATATACAAATATGTGGGATTCAGGGATACTGAGTCCCCGAGGAAAAACAAGACTGCGGCTTCGTAAGAATCCCTCCCCTACACATACGTGGGCCAGTCCACACTCCCCACAAACAATACCCCATAAAGCCTGAGGCACGACAAGCCACAGAGGAAATTGCTCAGGCTTTGGTGGCCCAGGGTATCTTAAGACCCAGTGTCCAACACCAACTCCCCGATGTGGTCAGTTTGTAAGCCAGTCGGTACTTCAATAAAAAACAACACGCAGCTCCAATGCTGAACCTTCAACCCAGTATTCTCCAACACTCCGTCTGAGCCTGAATTAAGAGGGCAGGCACCCCGCGTGACAGCTAGTCTTAAGTGAGTGAAGGACTAATACAGATTTGACCAGTAAATTGGGCCATAAACCCGGCCTCTGTAACACAAGGTGGACAAACTTGTAGTTAGAACTAGAACAGTCTAGGAAATTTTGGTAAAATCTGTGGGAGGGAATTTAGTGAAAACCAGACCCCTACTCTGATCCCTTACGTATACTCAAGTAACGAATCCTAAAAGGAAATAATTATGGCCTGTCATGCCAAATGGGAGGAAGTTCTCCATTTATATTTGAATCATAAGTGACCCAAATGGGTACGGTGGGGTGACCCGAAACTGGACCTGGGATCTGAGGGAGAGAATTGTTGGATTCGTGCCCAAAGGGAAGTGGGTAAAAGGGCTCACAAGCTCAGGAAAATGATTGCAATTACCAGTTGTCTGGAACAGCTCCTTGGTAGAGAAACAGAGATAAAGAAAATGTTTGTTGAAACTGAGTGAAGTTATTGTGATTAGTAGTTTAGAAGAGTTACAGAGTGAGAAGTCAGAGAAAATGAAGTTAAAAAGAAATTATGAGAGTTAGTTGAAAAGTTAAGAGAAGAAAATAAGTAATTTTGTGGGAAAGTAGATAAGCAGGAACAAAACAATGAGGTAAATATATTGTCTATGAGTCAGTTTAAAGTATATCGAGTTAGTGAAAAGAACCCAAGTCCTGATTACTCCAAGTTCCAGCAGGAGATTAATCAATTAAAATCTCAGTTGACAATGCAGATCGGGATGTTGTCTGTGATCGGGACAGTTGACTCTGAGGGAGATGGTGTTTATGGATTGGGTTGTGGCAGTGACTGGGGACCCCCCACTTCTTTTCCTGAGGCCCCTGATCCCACAGTAAGTTTAGAATTTGCCCCTGGTTTGATGAATTCTGTGACTATTAGTTGCAAGGAAGGCATGGAACTACCAGGAGATGTTGTTGACTGGGAGGGAATGAATGTTTTAAAGAATCTTAGCACTGCACATAATCACACCCAAGTCCTTTGTTTTTTAAAGGAGGGAGTTTGCAGTGAATGTTGAAGTTAAATCAAAGTGTAAAGCATTGTGTACTCAAAAACAAACAGACCTTTAACAACTCTGCTCTTACCTCAATGCAACAACAATCACCTACATTCGACAAGCAGCCAGACCACACAAATACACTGAAATACAAAAACTATCCAAATTATCAGCTCAACCTTAAATTTAGTCTAATCAATTTCTCATCTATAAATTCTATAGAATTTTGAGAGATAGGAACTATATTCTCTCAACATACTAGGGAAATATTATAAATTAATTGGCAAGATGAAAAATTGATTAGAGTAAATTTAAGGTTGAGCTGATAATTTGGGTAGTTTTTGTATTTCAGTGTATTTGTGTGGTCTGGCTGCTTGTCGAATGTAGGTGATTGTTGTTGCATTGAGGTAAGAGCAGAGTTGTTAAAGGTCTGTTTGTTTTTGAGTACACAATGCTTTAAACTTTGATTTAACTTCAAAGGGGTGACCCACGATTACATGATGGCCTGGAGAAGGCGCGGGTTTAATCACCACGGTGGAGTGGGGGGGGGGGGGGGGGGGGGCGGGCACATAATAAATGAAAATATAATTCGAGACCTGGTAGCTGCAGCCAGGCTGCCCTCAGAAGCAGCTGTAATTAAGATAAAAGCCCACCAGAGAGTAAAGAAAGAACTGAAGGGGAACCAACGCGCAGACACTGCAGCCAAGGCTGCAGCCAGGGAAGCCCTCCTGCACAGAGCCGCTCCCACAACAGCAGCCTTGGAGGAAGTGGACATTTATAAACCACAGGGTAATGCAAGCCCAGATGAGGTGACACAGTGGGAACAGGCAGGGGCATCCAGGGACAAAGATGGGGTATGGTGCAGAGGGCACCCACCCCCCGTATATCTCTGCCAATCATCGATACAGAAAACTGCAGTCCCGGGCAGAACCCCGATATATTCCCAACCCCAGGTACAGGGAACAAGACAGAACCAACCCCAGATACGCAGCCCCACAAGTACAGTGTTACACCTGCAGGCAACCCACACACATCCGGGATAAAATGAAAAGGTATGTGCAACAGTTAAACCACCAACTCAGAGAGCTACACCACACAGCCAGAGACCAACAGGCTATAGCCTGTTAGACCAGGTTAGGAAACATGACATCTGCCGTACCCCGACACTTCCCCAGGTAGGGGACAAGGTTTTGACCTGAGTTGCCCCCCCCGATCAAACAGGGTTCGCACCGAAATGGGTCGGACCCCATGAGATTATCCACACCAGCGACACATGTGCCTGTGTTGACATCAAAGGGAAAGGCCGCTGGAAACACTGGTCACAGCTAAAGACGTACCACCCCGGGGGGGGGGAGACAGGACAGACCGACTGTAAAGACAAGAGTAGTCCGTCGACATAAACGGGCCACGTATCGACCCATAACCAACCGCCTCTATCCACACAGCGGAGATCAAATTAACAACCTTCATCTCTCGGACGGAGGAGAGCCACACATCAGCCATGGCTCTAATATAGAACATAGAACACGACAGCACAAACAGGCCCTTCGGCCCACAAGTTGCGCTGATCACTTCTATACCTACCAAGCCATAGAACTATCTGTTACTTCCAATCCCATTAGATCCCATATACTCATCCAGAAGTCTTTTAAAAGACCCCAGCGAGTTCACCTCCACCACCACCGACGGCAGCCGATTCCACTCACTTACCCCTAACATCTCCTCTGTACTTGCTCCCCAGCACCTTAAACCTGTGTCCTCTCGTAGCGACCATTTCAGCCCTGGGAAATAGCCTCCGAGAATCCACCCTATCTATTCCTCTCAACATTTTATAAACCTCTATCAGGTCACCTCTCAACCTTCGTCTCTCCAGGGAGAAGAGACCGAGCTCCCTCAACCTATCCTCATAAGGCATGCCTCCCAATCCAGGCAACATCCTTGTAAATCTCCTCTGTACCCTCTCAATAGCTTCCACGTCCTTCCTATAGTGAGGCGACCAGAACTGCGCACAGTACTCCAAGTGGGGTCTGACAAGGGTCTTATAAAGTTGCAGCATTATCTCCCGACTCCTAAACTCAATCCCTCGATTAATGAAGGCCAGTACACCATACGCCTTCTTGACCACATCCTCCACCTGCGAGGCCGATTTAAGAGTCCTGTGGACCCGGACCCCAAGATCCTTCTGCACTTCAACACAGCTAAGACTCCTACCCTTGATATTGTACTCCTTCATCCCATTGGTCCTGCCAAAATGGGCCACTACACATTTATCTGCGTTGAAGTCCATCTGCCACTTCTCCGCCCAGTCTTGCATCCTATCTATGTCCCGCTGCAACTTCTGACATCCCTCCAGACTATCCACAACACCACCAACCTTCGTATCGTCAGCAAACTTACTAACCCATCCCTCCACTTCCTCATCCAGGTCTTTTATGAAAATGACAAACAGCAAGGGTCCTAGAACAGATCCCTGGGGCACTCCACTGGTGACCGACCTCCATGCAGAAAAAGACCCATCCACAACCACTCTCTGCCTTCTGCAGGCAAGCCAGTTCTGGATCCACAAGGTCAAAGAACAAAAAAGAACAAAGAACAAAATCAGCCCGGGAAACAGGCCCTTCGGCCCAGCGAGCCCGCGCCGCCATCTCAACACCACCAGTCCACCTCACTACTCATGACCCCTATCTAATGTTTTATGGCCATCCAGATTGAGGGAAACTGATTTAGGGACAATTTATTCCTGCCAATCAGCCTAACAGCACATCTTTGGGGTGTGGGAGGAAACCGGAGCACCCGGAGAAAACCCACGCAAGCACGGGGAGAATGCCCAAACTCCCACAGACACCGGCCCAAATCCATGTGTCTGCACAGCAATCAGTGATAGTCACTGAGCTGTCGTCTTGCCAGCTTATCTTGTCCAGTTTAAGCACACACTAACGACATGAAGCACTAGGCCAATCTCGAACAACCAAGAGCAGCCCCAGTACGACCCATCACGTGTATGCCCCTCGTTGGACACGAGATGGACCAACTTAAAACCTGTGAATGAAAGAGAGAAAAAAAATTATCATACTATACCCATTTACATTACCAGGGACGCCCCAATGCTAATGACCCTTATTTAAAAGGTTCTCCTATATCCACCCATCTCCCAACTCAGTCATATGTCTGTCTAAGTATCTCTTAAAGGACTCTAGTGTGTTTGCCTCCACCACCTTACTTGGCAGAGCATTCCATACCCCCACTACCCTCTGTGTGAAAAACCTCCCTCTAATATCTGTGTTGTACCTCTCCCCCCTCACCTTAAGTCCATGGCCCCTTGTCCTACGTGTCTCTATTATAGGAAATAGCTTACCTCTGTTTACTCTATCTATACCCTTCATAATCTTATATACCTCTATTAGATCCCCCCTCAGTCAGCGTCTTTCAAGGGAAAAGAGCCCCAATTTCTTCAATCTTTCCTCATACCCCAGTCCTTCCATACCAGGCAACATCCTGGTAAACCTCCTCTGCACTCTCTCCAGAGTCTCCACGTCCTTCCGGTAGTAAGGCGACCAGAACTGTACGCAGTACTCCAAATGCGGCCTAACCAACGTTCTGTACAACTGCAACATTAGACTCCAGCTCTTATATTCTATACCCCTTCCTATAAAGGCTAACATACCATAGGCTTTCTTCACCACACTCTCCACTCGCACTGCCACCTTCAAAGACTTGTGCACTTGCACCCCCAGGTCTCGCTGCGACTCTATACTCCTTACAGGCTTACCCTTTATCATATAACTTCCCCCTACATTATTCTGGCCAAAATGCATCACCTCACATTTATCCGGATTAACTTCCATTTGCCATGTATCTGCCCAATCAACCAGCCTATCAATATCCCGCTGTATTGCCAGACACTGCTCCTCACTGCCCGCCAATCCAGCCATCTTGGTGTCATTAGCAAATTTGCTGATCACACCACCTACTCCCTCTTCCAAATCATTTATATACACTACAAAGAGAAGAGGTCCCAGTACTGAGCCCTGTGGCACACCACTAGTGACAGACCTCCAGCTAGAAAAAGGCCCCTCCATGACTACTCTCTGACTCCTCTTTGCAAGCCAGTTCTCTACCCATCTAGATACCTGACCACATATCCCATGAGCTTTAATCTTCTGTACCAACCTACCATGAGGGACTTTGTCAAATGCCTTACTGAAATCCATATAGACGACATCAACGGCTCGTCCTTCGTCAACCGTTTTTGTCACCTCCTCAAAGAATTCTACCAGATTCGTAAGGCAAGACTTCCCCTTGACAAAGCCATGCTGCGTATCCTTAATCAGATCGCAACGCTCCAAGTGCGCATACATCCTATCCCTAAGAATCCTCTCCATCAACTTACCTACCACTGACGTTAAGCTCACCGGCCTGTAGTTACCTGGGCTATCCCTCCTACTCTTTTTAAACAACGGTACCACGTTCGCTATCCTCCAGTCTTCTGGGACCTCACTTGTGTCCAAAGAAGAGACAAAGATTTGCGTCAGAGGCCCAGCAATCTCATCCCTTGCCTCTCTAAGCAGCCTAAGATAAATGCAATCAGGGCCCGGAGATTTATCAGTTTTAATGCCCTCTAACAGCCCTAACACTTCTTCCCTCGTAATCAATAGATCTTTCAATCGGTCTACCACTCCCTCAATGACCGTACTAGACATCAAGCCCCTCTCCTTCTTCAAAGCCCCCTGGATCCCATGCCCTCTCACCTTCTCAAGAAGTCTTGCATGGGGGACCTTATCAAATGCCTTGCTGAAGTCCATGTAAACCACGTCTACCGCTCTTCCTTCGTCAATGTGCTCAGTCACGTTCTCAAAGAACTCAACTAGGCTCGTAAGGCACGATCTGCCCTTGACAAAACCATGTTGACTATTTCTGATCATTCTAAACTTCTCTAAATGCTCGTAAATCTTGTCCCTCAGAATCCCCTCCATCAGCTTACCAACCACTCAGGTCAGACTCACCGGTCGGTAATTTCCCGGGCTATCCCTGTTCCCTTTCTTGAAAATAGGAACCACATCCGCAATCCTCCAATCCTCCAGAACCTCTCCCATCTCCATCGACGATGCAAAGATCATCACCAGGGGCTCTGCAATCACTTCCCTCACCTCCCACAGTAACCTGGGGTACATCCCATCCAGTCCCTATATATATGTATGTATAGATGTAGATGTAGGTGCATGCCTAAGTAGATTAGTTTATAGAAATTAGTTAACACTAAGATTCTAATACCTGGCAGCCACCAGGCTTCCTACCCCTCTCCAGGATAATGTTAACCACTTTGAGGATGGCCCTATCCGTGATCTTCTTGTCAAGGTTCACCATCCAGGGATACACCACCTATCAACAATCCCACGGAATAATATTCAATATGTCCGAGGCGTTGTGCGTGCCGGCAGCACCATACCCGAGAACAACAGAATGTATCCCAATGCATGGCTACAAGTCCACCCGGGTCTCCATGTGACCTGCTTCACCTGCACATTGGATAAGACCCAAACATGTATCCAACGGCCAGGCTCGCTGAGCGACTCTGGCTGCACCTTTGGAACGATCTGCGCCCTCCCTGAAGATCTGGAAACACCGACACAATGAGACATTTTGAAACTGGACACTGATATTTGTGGGTATTATGGACTAGTTGAGGCTCCAGTAGTCTCACTATATGTATGTTTTGCACTTCCGACAACGCGTGCCCCCATGACCACCACACCCGAAATCTTACTCTGCCTCTTGCTGAGTGGGGAGCCAGAGGGAGGACTGGTGCTGTGGAACGAGGGAGAAATTGTATACGACAATGTGAAACACGAAATCGTGCCTGTTCTGATCGATATCTCAGGGATCCAGGTACCGGGATACTGTTCAGAACAGACACGAGACACGTACCAAATGCTGGGCAGGGAAACGATAAAGCGGGCTATCGATGCGATGGAAGCAACACACTACAAAGACAACACACACACACAGAAGCAAAAGGGGCATAGTCAATGACAGGGTGGTTATCTCGGGACTCTTGCCTGTGCCACGGGATAGTGTAGAGCGGAACAGGGAGAGGGAAAGTTTGAATTCGTGGCTGAGGGGATGGTGCAGGAGGGAGGGGTTCAGGTTCTTGAGCAATTGGGGCTCATTCTGGGGAAGGTGGGACCTCTACAGGAGTGATGGTCTACACCTGAATCAGAGGGGAACCAATATCTTGGGGGGAAAATTTGCTAAGGCTATGCAGGGGGGTTTAAACTGATTCAGAGGGGGGGGTGGGATCCTGAGTAGCTGGGGTGAAAGTGAGGGGGGCATAGATGGGGACTGCAATGCAATCGTGGGGGTGGGGCAGAGCAGGGTTTGAAATGTGTATACTTCAATGCGAGGAGTATTTGCCATAAAGTGGATGAACTTGCAGCGTGGATCAGTACCTGGAACTTTGATGTTGTGGCCATTTCAGAGACATGGATAGGGCAGGGTCAGGAAAGGTTGTTGCAGGTTCCGGGGTTCGAATGCTTCAGTAGGAGTAGAGAAGGAGGTAGGAGGTGGGGAGGGGTAGCATTATTAGTCAAGGATTGTATCACGGTGTCAGAGAGGAAGTTTGATGAGGACTTGTCTGTTGAGGTAGTATGGGCTGAGGTTAGAAATAGGAGAGGAGAGGTCACCCTGTTGGGAGTCTTTTATAGACCTCCTAAAAGTTCTAGAGAGGTTGAGGAAAGGATTGCGGAGACGATCCTGGATAGGAGTGAAAGTAATAGGGTAATTGTTATGGGGAGCTTTAACTTTACTAATATTGATTGGAATTGCTATAGCTCTAGCTCATTAGAGGGGTCAGTTTTTGTACAAAGCGTGCAGGAAGGTTTTTTGACTCAGTATGTAGATAGGCCAACTAGAGGTGAGGCTATATTGGATTTGGTGCTGGGAAATGAGCCAGACCAGGTGCTAGACTTGGAAGTTGGTGAACATTTTGGTGATAGTGACCACAATTCGGTTACGTTCACCTTAGTGATGGAAAGGGATAGGCATGAACCTCGGGTCAGTAGTTTTAGCTGGGGGAAGGGTAATTATGAGGCTAATAGGAGAGAATTAGGAAGCATAGGTTGGACTAGGAGACTACAGGGTCTCGGAACGTCCAAAATGTGGAGTTTTTTCAAGGAGCAGCTACTGCGAGTCCTTGATATGTATGTCCCCTGTCAGGCAAGGAGGAATTCGTCGAGCTAGGGAACCGTGGTGCACTAGGAAAGTTGATTCGCTGGTTAAAAAGAAAAAGGAGGCTTATGTCCAGATGAGACTTGAGGGCTCAGGTAGTGCACTAGAAAGCTTTAGATTGGCTAGGAGGGAGTTAAAGAGAGAGTTAAGAAGGGCTAAAAGAGGACATGAGAAGACTTTGGCTGATAGGATTAAGGAGAATCCTAAGGCATTCTATAGATATGTTAAGAACAAAAGGTTGGTTAGGGCAAGGTTAGGGCCAGTTAGAGACAGCAGTGGGAATTTATGTGTGGAACCGGAAGAGATTGGAGAGGCATCGAACCAATATTTCTCTTCGGTGTTCACGCAGGGGTACATAAATGTAGCTGTGGAGAACACTGGGTTACAGGGTTGTAAACTGGACAGTATTGCAGTTGATAAGGAGGATGTGCTAGATATTCTTGAGGGTTTGAAAATAGATAAGTCCCCTGGGCCGGACGGGATTTACCCTAGGATTCTCTGGGTGGCAAGGGAGGCGATTGCAGAGCCTCTGGCTCTGATCTTCAGGTCGTCGTTGGTCACCAGTATAGTGCCAGAAGATTGGAGGATAGCGAATGTTGTCCCATTGTTTAAGAAGGGGAACAGAGACTTCCCCGGGAATTATAGACCGGTGAGTCTTACTTCTGTTGTGGGCAAGGTTTTAGAAAAAATTATTAGGGATAGGATTTATAGTTATTTGGAGAGTAATGAATTGATTGGAGATAGTCAGCATGGTTTTGTGGAGGGTAGGTCGTGCCTTACTAACCTTATTGAGTTTTTTGAGAAAGTGACCAAAGAGGTGGATGGGGGTAAGGCAGTTGACATGGTATATATGGACTTTAGTAAGGCGTTTGATAAGGTTCACCATGGAAGGCTTCTGCAGAAATTGCAGATGTATGGGATTGAGGGTGATTTAGGAAATTGGATTAGGAATTGGCTGGCGGATAGGAGACAGAGGGTGGTGGTTGATGGTAAATATTCGTCATGGAGTTCAGTTACGAGTGGTGTGCCTCAGGGATCTGTTTTGGGGCCACTGCTGTTTGTAATTTTTATAAATGATCTGGATGAGGGTATAGTTGGGTGGATTAGTAAATTTGCTGATGACACCAAAGTCGGAGGTGTGGTAGATAGTGAGGAAGGGTGTCTTAGTCTACAGGGAAACTTAGACAGGTTGCAGAGCTGGGCCGAGAGGTGGCGGATGGAGTTTAATGCGGAAAAGTGTGAGGTAATTCACTTTGGCAGGAATAACGGATGTGTCGAGTATAGGGCTAACGGGAGGACTCTGAATAGTGTGGATGAACAGAGGGATCTAGGTGTCTGTGTACATAGATCCCTGAAAGTTGGGAATCAAGTAGATAAGGTTGTTAGGAAGGCATACGGTGTCTTGGCGTTTATTGGTAGGGGGATTGAATTTAGGAGCCGCAGCGTCAAGTTGCAACTGTACACAACTCTGGTGCGGCCGCACTTGGAGTATTGTGTGCAGTTCTGGTCCCCACATTATAGGAAGGATGTGGAGGCTTTGGAGAGGGTGCAGAGGAGGTTTACCAGGATGTTGCCTGGTATGGAGGGGAGGTCCTATGAGGAGAGACTGAGGGATTTAGGGTTGTTTTCGTTGGAAAGAAGGCGGCTAAGAGGGGATCTTATTGAAACATATAAGATGATTAGAGGTTTAGATAGGGTGGACAGTGATAGCCTTTTTCCTCGGATGGAGAAAGCTAGCACGAGGGGGCATAGCTTTAAATTAAGGGGGGGTAGTTATAGGACGGATGTCAGGGGTAGGTTCTTTACCCAGAGGGTGGTGAGGGATTGGAATGCCCTGCCTGCTGCAGTTGTAAATGTGCCTAGTTTGGGGGCGTTTAGGAGATCCGTGGATAGGTTTATGGATGGAAAGGGTTTGGTTTAGGTTAGTGGGTCATTGCTTTTTAACTGGTCGGCGCAACATCGTGGGCCGAAGGGCCTGTTCTGCGCTGTAATGTTCTATGTTCTATCCTCACAGGAATAAACACCGGATCCAGTGTGGTTAACTCAATTGACATCCAGGGCCTCAATAATAAGATAGAACAGTTGAAGGGAGAGAGTACCCTACAACAGTCACTAGCCCAACAAGCCGAGCAGGCTGTTTTGAGGGGGAGGGGTGCCCATACTCAACTAGATGGAGTCACAATATTAGAAACACACGCCCGTACCATTAACCGCCTTATAGACAGGGAGAGAGAAAACACTGCCCGGGTACAACAGGGACCGGGACAGCTGTGCCATGCGTACGGTCAGTGGATGATAGGTCAATTGAGACACAATTTGGACCAGGCACACAGGGGGGAGGTGCCCGATTGGATTGACTGCACCCAGCTAACACAACTCGCAGATCAGAAGGGGGTGCTGGATAACCGAACCTTGAAAGGAATGACACGGGTATATCCAGTGATCCCCGACTGCGAGGTTAGCGAGAGTGCGGGAGTAGGGATGGTCCTATTGATTCCGATAATTACACCAGACTCGGGACCATTCCCAATGCAAGTGGCAAGTGTGAGGTTTGGCAGGAATAATAGTAGGAAGGACTACTACTTACAGGATAAAAAGCTGCAGCATGCGACGGTGCAGAGGGACCTGGGGGTCCTTGTGCATGAGTCGCAAAAACCCAGCCTGCAGGTGCAGCAGGTGGTCAGGAAGGCGAATGGGATGCTGGCCTTCATAGCGAGGGGGATTGAATATAAAAGTAGGGAGGTCTTGCTGCGGCTGTATAGGGCACTGATGAGGCTGCAGCTAGAGTACTGTGTGCAGTTTTGGTCGCCGCACTTACGCAAGGGTATTTTGGCCTTGGAGGGAGTGCAGAGGAGGTTTACTAGGCTGATACCGGAGTTGAGGGTGTTGAGCTATGAGGAGAGGCTGAATAAACTAGGCTTGTACTCATTAGAGTTTAGAAGAATGAGGTGGGATCTAATTGAGACATATAAGATGTTGAATGGGATGGATAGGATAGAGGTGGAGAGGCTCTTCCTGCTCAGAAAGGACAGTAGGACTAGGGGGCACAGCCTCAAGATAAAGGGGGGGCAGTTTAGAACGGAGTTGAGGAGGAACTTCTTCACTCAAAGGGTGGTGAATCTCTGGAATTCTCTGCCCGTTGAAGTGGTGGAGGCTACCCCGCTAAATATATTTAAGTCACGGGTAGATACGTTTTTGACAGACAAGGGAATTAAGGGTTATGGGGAGAAAGCGGGAATGTGGAACTGATCCACTTCAGATCAGCCATGATCTTATTGAATGGCGGGGCAGGCTCGAAGGGCTAGATGGCCTCCTCCTGCTCCTATTTCTTATGTTCTTATATTCTATCTTCCAGATTGAAAACATTGGTGTTGTCAGAGGCAATACCTCCCTCCGCTAC
This sequence comes from Carcharhinus amblyrhynchos, assembly GCF_965287045.1. Lineage (NCBI taxonomy): Eukaryota > Metazoa > Chordata > Chondrichthyes > Carcharhiniformes > Carcharhinidae > Carcharhinus > Carcharhinus amblyrhynchos. The sequence continues at coordinate 43,294,579 of NC_137349.1, forward strand.
CATATAACCGAAGTTACAGCCATCTCAAGGCCTGGTGTGATGTTCAGTGAGATAACCATCTGCCCTCACCCACTGAGACAAGGAGAGGCAGCGGAATGTGGGTTTAATAAAACGCAGGGCTGTACCCTAGAAATTACACCCACCGATCCACACTTTCCCCGGGCAGGATAGGGAGGACGAGGCAGGGATTGTGTTGCCACAACAAGAACATCCTTCGTATACAACGGGCTGACACGCCCGATCCCCAGCCCAAACTTCTGCTTCACCCCTCGCAGGCCGGTCACTATTGGCCAGGTCCACATCACCAACATCCGAAGTAGACAGACCCTGACACTTAATGCCACCGACCCACTGAGATACAACCTTAAATATTACCGAGAGCTGGAACAGGCTCCAATCCCACACTTAGCAGAAGTACTGAGAGAGCTCCATCTCAAAGTGGGACACTCTGTTCGATTATACCACCAGCTACAATCACATATCAAAATCTAGATGGGTATCTAGATGGGTAGAAAACTGGCTCGCAAAGAGGAGTCAGAGAGTAGTAGTGGAGGGGTCTTTTTCTAGCTGGAGGTCTGTCACTAGTGGTGTGCCGCAGGGACTGGGACCTCTTCTCTTTGTAGTGTATGTAAATGATTTGGAAGAGGGAGTAGGTGGTGTGATCAGCAAATTTGCTGATGACACCAAGATGGCTGGATTGGCAGGCAGTGAGGAGTAGTGTCTGGCAATACAGCGGGATAGTGATAGGCTGGTTGACTGGGCAGATACGTGGCAAATGGAGTTTAATTCGGATAAATGTGAGGTGATGCATTTTGGCCGGAATAATGTAGGGGAAGTTATATGATAAAGGGTAAGCCCGTAAGGAGTATAGAATCACAGCGAGACCTGGGGGTGCAAGTGCACAAGTCTTTGAAGGTGGCAGTGCAAGTGGAGAGTGTGGTGAAGAAAGCCTATGGTAAAGGAGACCTGGTATAGACAGCGGGCAGTGTCGGAGCGGGCAGCGGAGTGAGAGGGAAGCAGAGTGAGCTATTAGGGCTTAAGATCAAAAGGGCCAGGTAAGTTCGTGCTGAAATTTTCGATACTACTACAGTGAATAATGGAGGGGCATGTGATGTGCTGTTTCTGTATGATGTGGGAACTGGTGGACCCCAGGGTCCTTCCATGTGACCATGTCTGCAGTAAGTGCAGGTTGCTGGAGGAGCTCCAGCTCAAGGTAGATGAGCTGGCCTCTGAGCTACAGACACTGAGGCTCATCAGGGGGAGGGAGGGCGCCATTGTCAATGGGGTGCAAGAGACATCCACCCCCCCCCTAGACTGGCTAACTCTAAGGATCAGGAACAGGAGGGGGCTGCTGAGAGGAGGAAGGGGGGTGGGGAGAGGAGGCCTCAGCCTCTCAATCTGCATAACAGGTTTGAGGTTCTTGCTTCCAGTCTGGATGAGAACGAGGGAGGTGAGGTGGGTGAGCAAACTGCACACGGTACAGTGATGCAGCAGGACATAGGCAAAGAGAAGGTGAAAAGGAACGCAGTAGTAATTGGGGATAGTGGGGTTAAGGGTATTGACACTGTCCTTTGTCACAATGACAAAGTGCACAGAAGGGTGTGTTGTCTGCCTGGTGCTCGGGTCCAGGATGTTGCATCTGGGCTGCAGAGGAACCTGGAGTGGGAGGGTGAGAATCCGGTCGTTGTGGTACATGTGGGTGCCAATGACGTAGGCAAAATGCGAACTGAGGATCTGGGGAGGGAGTATGAAAAGCTGGGAATGGAATTAAAAAGTAGAAACAACAAGGTGGTTATCTCTGGACTACTACCTGAACCAAGTGCAGACGGGCGTAGGGTTGATAAGATTAAGGAAGTGAATGGGTGGCTCAGGGATTGGTGTGGGAGGAATGGGTTTAAATTTATGGGGCATTGGCACCAGTATTGGGGTAGGTGGGACCTGTTCAGGTGGGATGGGGTTGGTCTGAACCGTGCTGGGACCAGAGTCCTGGCGAATCGTGTAAAGAGGACTGTAGACAGGGCTTTAAACTAATTAGGGGGTGGGAGCGTGCGAGGGTAGGTGACATTACGGGGTCTAAAGTTAAGGAGAGGGTACAGGTAAGGGTAGAGGCCGAGGATGTCCCAATAATAAAGGGAGTAGGGGGCGTGAGTATGGTTGGTGGCATTCCGGCAAATAGGGTCCAGGTGAAGGCTGGGATGAAGGCACTTTATCTGAATGCACGAAGCATTCGGAATAAAGTGGATGAGCTGGTGGTGCAGATCAGCACAAATGGGTATGATCTGGTGGCCATTACAGAGACGTGGCTGCAGGGTGACAGGGACTGGGAGCTGAATGTACAGGGGTATCAAGTGTTTCGGAAGGATAGACGGGAGGAAAAAGAGAGGGGGGGAGCGTAGCTCTGCTGATTAAGGATAGCATCAGGGTGGTAGTAAGGGATGATATTGGAGCCAAAGAGCAGAAAGTGGAATCGTTGTGGGTGGAGATTAGGAACAGCAAAGGGAGGAAGACGCTGGTAGGTGTCGTCTATAGGCCCCCGAATAATGATCTGGAGGTGGGGCTGGCTATTAACGCGCAAATAAGTGCGGCGTGCAGGAATGGGACGGCCGTAATTATGGGGGATTTCAATCTACATATTGATTGGTCGACCCATGTTGGACGAGGTGGGCTCGAGGAAGAGTTCTTGGAATGCTGCCGGGATAGTTTCCTCGAACAGTGTGTGTTGGAGCCGACGAGGGAGCGAGCTATCTTGGATCTGGTGTTATGTAATGAAGCGGGTAGAATTAGGGACCTTGTGGTGAAGGATCCTCTTGGGGAGAGTGATCATTGTATGGTGGAGTTTCTGATGCAGATGGAGGAGGAGAAAGTGGGTTCCCGGACACGCGTCCTTTGTTTGAATAGAGGGGAGTACGGTAGGATGAGAGAAGAATTGGCGAATGTTGATTGGGGGAGCGCGTTGGAGGGAGGGTCTGCTGAGGAGCAGTGGAGGATCTTTAACGAGATCTTTCTCGGTGCTCAACGGAAATTTATTCCAATGGTCAAAAAGGATAGTAGGAGGAGAGGTAATAAGCCGTGGATAACGAAGGAGGTGAAGGAAAGTGTTAAACTAAAAGCGGAGGTGTTTAGAGTAGCTAAGAGTAGTGGGCGAGAAGAGGATTGGGAAAGGTTTAAATGTCAACAAAGATTGACAAAGAAGTTGATAAAGGAGGGTAGGAGAAACTATGAAGCTGGGCTAGCGCTTAATATAAAAAAGGATAGCAAGAGTTTTTATAAATATATAAAAAGGAAGAGGCTGGCTAGGGTGAATGTTGGTCCCTTAGAGGATGAGAAGGGGGACTTAGTGGTAGGGGATGGGGATATGGCTGAGGTCTTGAATAACTTTTTTGTTTCGGTCTTCACGGAGGAGGACGTGAATAATTTGCCGGGTGTTAGAGAGGGAAAGGTGGTAGGACTGGAGGGTCTCGATGACATTACTGTTACTAGAGAGGCGGTGCTCGACAGACTGGAGGGGCTGATTGTGGACAAGTCCCCAGGACCGGATGGAATGCATCCGAGGGTTCTGAAAGAAATGGCGGAGGTGATAGTGGATGCCTTGGTGGTTATTTTCCAGACATCGCTGGATTCCGGGGAAGTGCCGGAAGATTGGAAAACGGCTAATGTTACGCCGTTGTTTAAGAAGGGTGCCAGGCAAAAGGCAGGGAATTATAGGCCGGTTAGTTTAACGTCTGTTTTAGGTAAAATGTTAGAATCCGTCATCAAGGAGGAAATAGCAAGGCATCTTGAGGGGAATTGCTTGATAGGGCAGACGCAGCACGGTTTTGTTAAAGGGAAGTCGTGTCTGACAAATTTACTGGAGTTCTATGAGGATGTGTCTAGGGCGGTGGATAGAGGAGAGCCGGTGGATGTGGTCTTTCTTGATTTTCAGAAGGCGTTTGACAAGGTACCTCACAAGAGGTTATTGCAGAAGGTCAGGGGACATGGAGTTGGGGGTAGGGTGTTAGCGTGGATAGAGGATTGGTTGTCAAATAGGAGGCAGAGAGTGGGGGTTAATGGGTGCTATTCAGATTGGCGGATGGTGACTAGTGGAGTGCCCCAGGGGTTGGTACTGGGGCCTCAGCTATTTACCATTTATGTAGATGATCTGGAGGAGGGAACCGAATGTATGGTGTTGAAATTTGCTGATGACACCAAGATTGGTGGAACGGCAAATTGCGCGGAGGGTGTGGAGAGTCTACAGAAGGATCTAGATAGGCTGGGCGAATGGGCCAGGAACTGGCAAATGGAATTTAATCTTGGCAAGTGCGAGGTGGTCCACTTTGGTAGGAATAATGGTAGGAAGGACTATTACTTACGTGGCGAAAAACTGCAGCAGGCGACGGTGCAGAGGGACTTCGGGGTCCTTGTGCATGAATCGCAAAAACCCAGCTTGCAGGTGCAGCAGGTGGTCAGGAAGGCGAATGGGATGCTGGCCTTCATAGCGAGGGGGATTGAATATAAAAGTAGGGAGGTCTTGCTGCGGCTGTATAGGGCATTGGTGAGGCCGCAGCTGGAGTACTGTGTGCAGTTTTGGTCGCCGTACTTACGCAAGGATATTTTGGCCTTGGAGGGAGTGCAGAGGAGGTTTACTAGGCTGATGCCGGAGTTGAGGGGGTTGAGCTATGAGGAGAGGCTGAATAAACTAGGCTTGTACTCGTTAGAGTTTAGAAGAATGAGGGGAGATCTCATTGAGACGTATAAGATGATGAATGGGATGGATAGGATAGAGGTGGAGAGACTCTTCCCGCTCAGAAAGGACAGTAGGACTAGGGGGCACAGCCTCAAGATAAAGGGGGGGCGGTTTAGAACAGAGTTGAGGAAGAACTTCTTCACTCAAAGGGTGGTGAATCTCTGGAATTCTCTGCCCGTTGAAGTGGTGGAGGCTGCCTCGCTAAATATTTTTAAGACGCGGGTTGATGGGTTTTTGATAAGCGAGGGGATTAAGGGTTGTGGGGAGAGGGCGGGAATGTGGAACTGAGCCACGACAGATCAGCCATGATCTTATTGAACGGCGGGGCAGGCTCGAAGGGCTAGATGGCCTACTCCTGCTCCTATTTCTTATGTTCTTATGTTCTTATGTTAGCCTTTATAGGAAGGGGTATAGAATATAAGAGCTGGAGTCTAATGTTGCAGTTGTACAGAATGTTGGTTAGGGCGCATTTGGAGTACTGCGTACAGTTCTGGTCGCCTTACTACCGGAAGGACGTGGAGGCTCTGGAGAGAGTGCAGAGGAGGTTTACCAGGATGTTGCCTGGTATGGAAGGACTGGGGTATGAGGAAAGATTGAAGAAATTGGGGCTCTTTTCCCTTGAAAGACGCCGACTGAGGGGGGATCTAATAGAGGTATATAAGATTATGAAGGGTATAGATAGAGTAAACAGAGGTAAGCTATTTCCTATAATAGAGACACGTAGGACAAGGGGCCATGGACTTAAGGTGAGGGGGGAGAGGTACAACACAGATATTAGAGGGAGGTTTTTCACACAGAGGGTAGTGGGGGTATGGAATGCTCTGCCAAGTAAGGTGGTGGAGGCAAACACACTAGAGTCCTTTAAGAGTAACTTAGACAGGCACATGACTGAGTAGGAGATGGGTGGATATAGGAGAACCTTTTAAATAAGGGTCATTAGCATTGGGGTGTCCCTAGAAATGTAAATGGGTATAGTATGATAATAATGTTTTTTCTCTTTTCATTCACAGGTTTTAAGTTGGTCCACCTCGTGTCCAACGAGGGGCATACAGACAATGGGTCGTACTGGGGCTGCTCTTGGTTGTTCGAGATTGGCCTAGTGCTTCATGTCGTTAGTGTGTGCCTAAACTGGACAAGATACCGGGCAAGACGACAGCTCAGTGACTATCGCTGATTGCTGTGCAGACACATGGATTTGGGCCGGTGTCTGTGGGAGTTTGGGCATTCTCCCCGTGCTTGCGTGGGTTTTCTCCGGGTGCTCCGGTTTCCTCCCACACCCCAAAGATGTGCTGTTAGGCTGATTGGCAGGAATAAATTGTCCCTAAATCAGTTTCCCTCAATCTGGATGGCCATAAAACATTAGATAGGGGTCATGAGCGGTGAGGTGGACTGGTGGTGTTGAGATGGCGGAGCGGGCTCTCTGGGCCAAAGGGCCTGTTTCCCGGGCTGATTTTGTTCTTTGTTCTTTGTAAAACCCTAGAGCATGACACAGAGTCAGCCTTACAGAGCCAGACATGGGTTCAGAGGGTGTGGGACTGGGGTCTAAGTGTAGACATTCACCCCTGGTTCCAGATAATCTCGCACATACTGGTTGCCATCTAACTCATACTGGCAATATCCTGGGGGGTCATAACGTGCTATACATACCGCGCTATACATACCGCGCAAGAAAACCAAAACTAGGAGGGAACTAATCAAAATGATTGGCAATATGGGGCAATTAACAAATCGGGAAGACTTCTCCCGCATACACCTAATTTGACTAACCCGGGGCTCCCCTAAACTGTACGACTGCAGCGTACAAATACAGGGAGCACCGGACATAAAATTTGTTAAGAAAATCGGTCTGGTGGGGGGGAGCAAGCCCACCCCCCACCGACAGGGGGAACTGTTATCGGTCTGAGGAGGGGGAACAAGCCCACTCCCCACCGACAGGGGGAACTGTTATCGGATGACAAATGTTATGAAATTGGGCAACAAAATGGACACAAACTAAAGCTATCCTCAGAGCCCTCCACTAAAATCACAAAATAACAGGCACTGATCAGTAGGCAAGAGAATGCAAATGAGGGCTAGCACATAAGGGAAATTGGACAGGATGGCACCTCCAGGAACTAAATTAAAGAACACATCCCCACCCCATCAAAATCATTCTAAACCAGTCAAACAACCCATGGAGACACCTAAAATTAACGCAGTTAAGGAAGCGTCCCTGGCCCCTCAAGATCAAGAACACACCTATGGTTCAAACCCCAGAGATTCTAGACTATTGATAACCTACCAGACAAAAACGACGAACACACTATTAAAACAATTGCTCCAACATTCGAAAACATTGAAACAGGATGACTGAAGTCAAATACTGTAGATAAAGGATTAGCATTTGAAACGCGAAGTTCAGGTATAACTGTAGCCCCTTGTGGGGGAGTCTTTAGAACACTTTCGGGACAGTCCGATTGTATGTCCTGACTGTGCTTCTCCATCGACGTAAAGAAAATAAAGCTGTGCCGTTATTGAACTTCACCCTGAGTCCGTAGTGGTCGTTTCAGAAAGGACAGTAGGACTAGGGGGCACAGCCTCAAGATAAAGGGGGGGCGGTTTAGAACAGAGTTGAGGAGGAACTGCTTCACTCAAAGGGTGGTGAATCTCTGGAATTCTCTGCCCGTTGAGGTGGTGGAGGCTGCCTCGCTAAATATTTTTAAGACGTGGGTTGATGGGTTTTTGATAAGAGAGGGGATTAAGGGTTATGGGGAGAGGGCGGGAATGTGGAACTGAGCCACGACAGATCAGCCATGATCTTATTGAATGGTGGGGCAGGCTCGAAGGGCTAGATGGCCGACTCCTGCTCCTATTTCTTATGTTCTTATGTTTCGCCCACTCGCACTAACACACCTCATGCTATTTAAGATTGCTTTCACCAAGGAGGGTAATATCACTGCCTAGTGCCCATCTCATTGAGTTAATCATTTTGAAGAAAAATCCACATTCAGTTCCAATGTTTCTCTCACAGTAAGTCAACATTTTCATGGCTGAACTGTTACTGCGGCAAAATGCTAATCTCAATGAGTTGAGGAACATACCTGAACCCCATTAGTTTCCATTGGCTGTCACAGTGATATGGAGAGTTTTCTATGAAGGTTATGCGGCAAAGGCCTCGTTTCGATGTAGGAAGCATTTTCTTTAAGTCCACAACAGTTTCTGAAGTAGCACTTCATCCCATTCAAGAGTTCTTTCGCCAAGCGAGGTCATAGTGCCGCCAAGTGCCCATCTCATTGAGTTAAGCATTTTGAGGAAAAATCCACCTTTGGTTCCAATGTTTCTCTCACAGTAAGTCAACATTTTTTGTCGTTCAACTGATATTGCAGCAATGTGCTTACCTCCATGAGTTGAGCACTTTGGTTCAACGTCCATCACTTTCCATTGTCTCTCTCAGGGCCACGATGACTTTCTGCCAAGTTACTGCTATTACCCCAGCGTGGCCACCACAATTCATTAAGCAGTTTCTTTACATGCACAACAGATTCCAAACTATCACTCCATGCCATTCAAGATTTATTTTCCCAAACATGGTAATGTTGCTGCCAAATGCCCAGACCATTGAGTTAAGCATTTGGAGTCAATCCGCATTAGCTCCCAATGTTTCTGTCATAGCAAGTCAACATTTTTCGTCACTGAGCTGATATTGCGACAGAGTGCTTATTTCGATGAGTTGAGCAACTTGCATGCCCGTCGTGTAGTTTCCATTGTCTCTCTCAGGGCCACGATGACTTTCTGCCAAGTTACTGCTATTACCCCAGCGTGGCCACCACACTTCGTTAAGCAGTTTCTTTACATGCACAAAAGATTCCAAAGTATCACTCCATGCCATTCAAGACTTATTTTCCCAAACAAGGTAATGTTGCCGCCAAATGCCCATACCGTTGAGTTAAGCATTTGGAGTCAATCCACCTTAGTTCCCAATGTTTCTTGCATAGCAAGTCAACATTTTTTGGCACTGAACTGATATTGCAGCAAAGAGCTTATCTTGATGACTTAAGCAACTTGCGTGAACGTCCATTAGTTTCCATTGTCTCTCTCAATGCCACGGTGAGTTGTCTGCCAAGTTACTGATATTGCCCCAACGTGGTCATCACACTGTGTTAAGCGTTTTCTTTATATCCAAAACAGGTTCTAAAGTGTCACTCCATGCCATTCAAGATTTATTGTGCCAAGCAAGGTAATGTTCCTGCCAAACGCCATTCCGTTGAGTTAAGCATTTGGAGAAAATCCACATTAGCTCCCAATGTTTGTTTCATACTGTCAACAGATTTCGCCGCAGAACTGGTATTGCGGCAAAGAGGATATCTCGATGAGTTCAGGATATTCCGTGAGCCACCATTAGTTGGCGTTGTCTCTCTCAGTACCATGGAAACTTTTGTGGCAACGTTTTGATATTGAGGCGAACTCCCCGTCTTGATGTGTTAAGAATTTTCACGATGTCAACTTTAGGTTCCAGGGTTCCACCTCATGCTTTCACCGAGGAAGGTCATATAGCCGCCAGGTGCCCATCTCATTGAGGAAAAATCCACTTTTGGTTCCAATGTTTCTCTCATAGAAAAACAACATTTTTTGTCGTTCAACTGATATTGCAGCAATGTGCTTACCTCCATGAGTTGAACAATTGAATCAACGTCCATCACTTTCCACTGTCTCTCTCAGGGCCACGATGACTTTCTGCCAAGTTACTGCTATTACCCCAGCGTGGCCACCACACTTCGTTAAGCAGTTTCTTTACATGCACAACAGATTCCAAACTATCACTCCATACCTTTCAAGATTTATTTTTCTTATCAAGGTAATATTCTGGCCAATTTCCCCCAACATCGAGGAAAGCATTTGGACTAAATCCACATTAGCTCCCAATGTTTCTTTGATAGTAAGTCAACGTTTCCTGTCACTGAACTGATATTGCGGCAAAGTGCTTACCTCGATGAGTTGAGCAACTTGAGTGAACGTCCATTATTTTCCATTGTCTCTCTCAATGCCACAGTGAGTTGCCTGCCAAGTTACTGATATTGCCCCAACGTGGTCATCACAAAACAGGTTCTAAAGTGTCACTCCATGCCATTCAAGATTTATTATGCCAAGCAAGGTAATGTTCCCACCAAATGCCATTCCGTTGAATTAAACATTTGGAGAAAATCCACATCAGCTCCCAATGTTTGTTTCATACTAAGTCAACAGATTTCGCCGCAGAACTGATATTGCGGGAAAGAGCATATCTCTATGAGTTGAGCAAATTATGTGAACCACCTTTAGTTGACGTTGTCTCTTTCAGTACCATGGAGACTTTTCTAGCATCGTTTTGATATTGAGGCGAACTCCCCGTCTTGATGTGTTAAGAATTTTCACAATGTCAACTTTAGGTTCCAGGGTTCCACCTCATGCTTTCATCGAGGAAGGTCATATAGCCGCCAAGTGCCCATCTCATTGAGGAAAAATCCACTTTTGGTTCCAATGTTTCTCTCATAGAAAAACAACATTTTTTGTCGTTCAACTGATATTGCAGCAATGTGCTTACCTCCATGAGTTGAACAATTGAATCAACGTCCATCACTTTCCACTGTCTCTCTCAGGGCCACGATGACTTTCTGCCAAGTTACTGCTATTACCCCAGCGTGGCCACCACACTTCGTTAAGCAGTTTCTTCACATGCACAAAAGATTCCAAAGTATCACTCCATGCCATTCAAGATTTATTTTCCCAAACAAGGTAATGTTGTCGCCCAATAACCATACCGTTGAGTTAAGCGTTTGGACTCAATCCACCTTAGCTCCCAATGTTTCTTACGTAGCAAGTCAACATTTGTTGGCACTGAACTGATATTGCAGCAAAGTGCTTATCTTGATTACATAAGCACCTAGCGTGAATGTCCTTTGGTTTCCATTGTCTCTTTCAATGCCACGGTCAGTTTTCTGCCATGATATTGATATTGCCCCAAAGTGGACATCACGCTGCGTTAAGCATTTTCTTTCTATCCACAAGAGATGCCATTCAAGATTTTTTTTCCAAGCAAGGTAACGCTGCCGCCAAATGCCCATACCATTGAGTTAAGCATTTGGAGTGACCACCATGCAACGGTCTATTGCCCCATTCGCGTAAATCTCCATGAGTTTACAATGATTCTCTTATTGTCATAGAGAGGTTTCTGCCAAATTTTCATATAGTGGCGAAGACCTGATTTGATTTGTTCAATATTTCCACTAGCTCCACAAGAATTTCAAACTTTCACCCATACCAATGAAGCTTTACCCACCATGCAATGGTCCATTGCCCCCAAGTGCTTATCCCATTCAGCAAAGCCTTTGCAGTTTATCCACACTACTTTCTAATCTTTCTGTCATAGCAATTATCCATTTTTAGCCACTGAACTGATATTCTTCCAAAGTGCTTATCTCGATGAGTTGAGCAATTTGCTTCAGTCTCCATTAGTTTCCAAAGGTTGTCTCAATTTCATACCGTGTTTTCTGCCAAGCTGTTGATCTTGTGGCGAAGACCTCATCTCAACGTGTTAAGCATTTTCACTCAATCCACAATGTTTCCAAAGCTTCAGTCAATGCCCTTCCACATATTTTTCTCCAATCAAGCTGATATTGTGACCAAGTGCCTATCCCATTGAGTTAAGTCTTTGGAGCCAGTCGAGGTCAGCTTCAAATCTTTCTCTCATAGTAATTAACCAAATCTGGCCACTGAACTGATATTGACACAGAGTGTTTGTCTCGACGAGCTGTGCAATTTTCTAAAATCTCCTTTAGTTCACAGTGATTCTCTCAATGTCATCGAGAGCTACCTGCCAAGTTATCTATATTGTGGCGAGGAGTTCCTCTGAATGTGTTAAGCACTTTCAGCAATCCAGAGTGTTTCCAAACTTCCAGTCATACCAATCAAGTTTTATTCGCCAAGCAACGTCATGTTGCCGCCAAATGCCTATCCCGTTGAGTTAAGCATTTGGAGTCAATCTAGATTAGTTTCCAATATTTCTTTCATACTAATAAACCATTTTTCGCCACTGAATTTGGTGCTATGGCACCAAAGTGCTTATCTCCATGAATTTAGCAATTTGCAATAATCTCCATTAGTTGACAATGATTCCCTCAATGTCAGAGAGAGTTTTCTGCCAAGTTTTCATATTGTGGCGAAGACGTCATTCAATTTCTTCAACATTCTCACTAAATCCAAAAGAACCCCAAACTTCCACACATATCAATGAAGCTTTACCCACCAAGCAACGGTACATTACCACCAATGGCTTGTCCCATCGAGCAAAGCTTTGGAGTTAATACATATAACATTCCAGTCTTTCGTTCAAAGCAATGATCCATTTTTAGCCACTGAACTGATATTGCTGCAAAGTGCTTATCTCGGTGAGTTGAGCAATTTGCGGAAGTATCCATTAGTTTCCAATAGTTGTCTCAAAATCATAGGGAGTTTTCTGCCAAGTTATTGATATGCTGGCGAAGACATCACCTCTATGTGTGAAGCATTTTCACTGAGTCCACAAATGTTTCAAAAGTTTCACTGCATGCCAATCCAGATCTATTCCTCCAATCAATGTGAAATTCCGGCCAATGCATATCCCGTTGACTTAAGCATTTGGCGTCAATCCACATAAGCTTGCAATCTTTCTCTCATAGTAATAAACCATTTTTAGTCAGTGAACTGCTATGGCACCAAAATGCTTAACTCCATGAGTTGAGCAATTCGCGTAAATCGCCATGAGTTTACAATGTGTCTCGTAATGTCATAGAGAGGTTTCTGCCAAATTTTCATACAGTGGCGAAGACCACATTCAATTTGTTCAACATTTCCACTAGCTCCACAAGAATTTCAAACTTTCACCGATACCCATGAAGCTTTACCCACCATGCAACGGTCCATTGCCCCCAAGTGCTTATCCCATTCAGCAAAGCCTTTGCAGTTTATCAACACTACCTTCCAAACTTTCTGTCATAGCAATTATCCATTTTTAGCCAAAGAACTGATATTCCTCCAAAGTGCTTATCTCGATGAGTTGAGCAATTTGCTTCAGTCTCCATTAGTTTCCAATGGTTGTCTCAATGTCATACCGAGTTTTCTGCCAAGCTGTTGATCTTGTGGCAAAGACCACATCTCAATTTGTTCAGCATTTTCACTGAATCCACAATGTTTCCAAAGCTTCAGTCCATGCCCTTCCACATATATTTCTCCAATCAAGCTGATATTGTGACCAAGTGCCTATCCCGTTGACTTAATTATTTGGAGCCAGTCGAGGTCAGCTTCAAATCTTTCTCTCACAGTAATGAACCAAATCTGGCCACTGAACTGATATTGACACAGAGTGCTTATCTCGACGATTTGTGCAATTTTCGAAAATCTCCTTTAGTTCACAGTGATTCTCTCAATGTCATTGAGAGTTACCTGCCAAGTTATCTACATTGTGGCGAAGATCTCCTCTAAATGTGTTAAGCACTTTCAGCAATCCAGAGTGTTTCCAAACATCCAACCATACCAATCAAGCTTTAGTCAACAAACAACGTCATGTTGCCGCCAAATGCCTATCCCGTTGAGTTCAGCATTTGCAGTCAATCCAGATTAGTTTCCGATCTTTCTTTCGTAGTAATAAACCATTTCTCGCCACTGAATTGCTATGGCTCCAAAGTGCTTATCTCCATGAGTTTAGCAATTTGCAATAATCTCCATTAGTTGACAATGATTCCCTCAATGTCATAGAGAGTTTTCTGCCAAGTTTTCATATTGTGGCGAAGACGTCATTCAATTTCTTCAACATTCTCACTAAATCCAAAAGAATTCCAAACTTTCACACATACCAATGAAGCATTACCCACCAAGCAATGGTAAATTACCACCAATGGCTTGTCCCATTGAGCACAGCTTTCGGAGTTAATACACACAACATTCCAATCTTTCTTTCAAAGCAATTATCCAATTTTAGCCACTGAACTGATATTGCTGCAAAGTGCTTATCACGGTGAGTTGAAGAATTTGCAGAAGTATCCATTAGTTTCCAATAGTTGTCTCAATATCATAGGGAGTTTTCTGCCAAGTTATTGATATGGTGGCGAAGACATCACCTCTATGTGTGAAGCATTTTCACTGAATCCACAATGTTTCCAAAGTTTCACTGCATGCCCATCCAGGTCTTTTCCTCCAATCAATGTGAAATTGCAGCCAAGTGCATTTTCCGCTGACTTATGCACTTGGCATCAATGCACATTAGCTTGCAATCTTTCTCTCATAGTAATAAACCATTTTTCGCCAGTGAACTGCTATGGCACCAAAGTGCTTATCTCCATGAGTTGAGCAATTCGCGTAAATCTCCATGAGAGTTTTCTGCCAAAAAGTTACCACTTTCTCATTTCGTTCAGATACACTCATTGGCAGAATATCAGCCAAATGGCATTCACTACTCGAAAGAATTCACAGAAAGTTTGGGACCTATTGTGGATTTCTTCCAACTTGCAGAACTCATCGAGATAAGCACTTGACCACTTTCTCATTTCATTGATATACACACATTGGCATAATATCAGCCAAATGGCATTCACTACTCGAAGGAATTAAGAGAAACGTTGCGACTTGTTGTAGTTTTCTACCAACTTGCTGAACTGATCGAGATAAGCACTTTACAACTTTCTCATTTTATTGAGATACACACATTGGCAGAAAATCAGCCAAATGGCATTCACTGCTCGATGGTATTCAGAGATACTTTGGAAACGATTGTGGATTTCTACCAACTTGCACATCTCATCGAGATAAGCACTTTACTACTTTCTCATTTCATTGAGATACACACATTGGCAGAAGATCAGCCAAATGGCATTCACTGCTCGATAGTATTCAGAGAATCCTAGCAACATATTGTGGATTTCTTCCAACTTGCTGAACTCATCGAGATAAGCACTTTACCACTTTCTCATTTCATTGAGGTACACATATTGGCAGAATATCAGGCAAATGGCATTCACTGCTCGAAGATATTGAGAGAAACTTTGGAACCTTTCGTGGATTTCCTCCATTTTGCTGATCCCATCGAGATACACTCTTTGCCACTTCCACATGTCTTTGAGACACACACATTGGCAGAATATCAGCCAAGTGGCATTCAGTGCCACAAGGTATTCAGCGAAACTTTGGAACCTTTTGTGGATTTCCTCCAACTTGTTCAACTCATCGAGATGAGCACTTTTCCACTTTCTCATTTCATTGAGCTGCACACATTGGTAGTATATCGGCCAAATGGCATTCACTGCTCTAAGGTATTCAGAGAAACTTTGGAACCGATTGTGGATTTCTTCCAACTTGCACAACTCATCGAGATAAGCACGTTACCACTTTCTCATTTCGTTGAGATACACACATTGGCAGAATATCAGCCAAAAGACATTCACTGCTCGATGGTATTCAGAGAAACTTTGCAACATATTTTGGAATTCGTCCAACTTGCTGAACTCTTCGAGATAAGCACGTTACCACTTTCTCGTTTCATTGAGATACACACATTGGCAGAATATCAGCCAAATTGCAATCAGTGTTCGAAAGTATTCAGAGAAACATTGGAACCGTTTGTAGATTTCCTACAACTTGCTGAACTCATCGAGATAAGGACTTTACCACATTCACATTTCCTTGAGATACACACATTGGGAGAATATCAGCCAAATGGCATTCACTACTCGAAGGAATTAAGAGAAACGTTGCGACTTGTTGTAGTTTTCTACCAACTTGCTGAACTGATCGAGATAAGCACTTTACAACTTTCTCATTTTATTGAGATACACACATTGGCAGAAAATCAGCCAAATGGCATTCACTGCTCGATGGTATTCAGAGATACTTTGGAAACGATTGTGGATTTCTACCAACTTGCACATCTCATCGAGATAAGCACTTTACTACTTTCTCATTTCATTGAGATACACACATTGGCAGAAGATCAGCCAAATGGCATTCACTGCTCGATAGTATTCAGAGAATCCTAGCAACATATTGTGGATTTCTTCCAACTTGCTGAACTCATCGAGATAAGCACTTTACCACTTTCTCATTTCATTGAGGTACACATATTGGCAGAATATCAGGCAAATGGCATTCACTGCTCGAAGATATTGAGAGAAACTTTGGAACCTTTCGTGGATTTCCTCCATTTTGCTGATCCCATCGAGATACACTCTTTGCCACTTCCACATGTCTTTGAGACACACACATTGGCAGAATATCAGCCAAGTGGCATTCAGTGCCACAAGGTATTCAGCGAAACTTTGGAACCTTTTGTGGATTTCCTCCAACTTGTTCAACTCATCGAGATGAGCACTTTTCCACTTTCTCATTTCATTGAGCTGCACACATTGGTAGTATATCGGCCAAATGGCATTCACTGCTCTAAGGTATTCAGAGAAACTTTGGAACCGATTGTGGATTTCTTCCAACTTGCACAACTCATCGAGATAAGCACGTTACCACTTTCTCATTTCGTTGAGATACACACATTGGCAGAATATCAGCCAAAAGACATTCACTGCTCGATGGTATTCAGAGAAACTTTGCAACATATTTTGGAATTCGTCCAACTTGCTGAACTCTTCGAGATAAGCACGTTACCACTTTCTCGTTTCATTGAGATACACACATTGGCAGAATATCAGCCAAATTGCAATCAGTGTTCGAAAGTATTCAGAGAAACATTGGAACCGTTTGTAGATTTCCTACAACTTGCTGAACTCATCGAGATAAGGACTTTACCACATTCACATTTCCTTGAGATACACACATTGGGAGAATATCAGCCAAATGGCATTCACTACTCAAAGGAATTCACAGAAAGTTTGGGACCTATTGTAGGTTTCTTCCAAATTGCTGAACTCATCGAGACAAGCACTTTACCACTTTCTCATTTCATTGAGATACACACATTGGCAGAATATCAGCCAAATGGGATTCACTGCTCGAAGGTATTCGGAGAAACTTTGGAACCGATTGTGGATTTCTACCAACATGCACAACTTATCGAGATAAGCAGTTTACTACTATCTCATTTCATTGAGATAAACACATTGGCGGAATATCATCCAAATGGCATTCACTGCTCGAAGGTA